>NW_026732708.1:90000-157500 GCF_028476545.2 Physella acuta | reverse complement strand
ATATCGATGGGTTCATTGCTCTATTCCTGTTGAGTTTGGGGTTGTTATCGTAGAGATGAGCCCATATCGTTAAGTCTCATAAAAATCAGGTTTATAGTTATTTCTCTCTTTTTTTTTTTATTCATTTTAACCTACTGAATTTGCTATCGCTGTGTCGTAAGATGTGTTTTATTTTTTTTTTAACTTTTGATTTGTGTTTTCGAAGTGACTTAGAAGTCATTTCTACTGTTTTGTTATGGTTGTGTTGTCTGATGCGTCGTATTTTCGAGTGACTTAGAAGTCATTTCTGCCACTTCAGGTCACTCTTTTCTGCGTGTCCCTTAACCGCATCTCCCGCCCCCCCCCCTTTCCTCTCTTCCGTTATGGTCACTACACAAAGACGACGATGAAAAGGAACGGTCCTCTTAATGTCTAGTGGCCATAGGCAAATGAGTTGGGAAACGAAAACAATAGTAGGCCGCAGAGTACATTGCTGTGTTTTGGGAATTTCCGATTTACAGTAAACATTATCTAAATGTTTGTTTTTACATTTAGATTTATTTATTTATTTATCATTATTATTATTTAATTGAAAATACCATTTAATTTTATATTTATATTGCTTCTTAAAGTAGAACAAAAGGAAAGAAAAGTTCCCATTTCGAACCTGATAATCCATATGGTAAGTGAAGTAGAGTTCACCTGTTCCTTTAACCTCGGCATATGAAGGGATATTCTGGTCAGCACTATACCCAACCTTATTTACTTTCCGTAATGGGATTTAGGTAGGCTACGCATCAGAGCCTGGAGGACGCAGAGACTAAGAATAATGCAAGGATCGTCATAATAAAAAGCCAGACCCCCATCCTTAAAGGATTTCACACCTCAGACTACACCCACCTGCCCGAATTGCAGTTATTCGTTGTTGTTTTTTTTGCGACTGTTTTCTCAAATATTGTTTTAAGCACGGTCAAAATTAAGTAGATTAAAACTTCTATTACAATTGACATGACATATCTGTCAAATTTTGTGTCAATATTAAACGCCCATCAAATGGTACCTTATAACGGAAAAGTAACACGTGTTCGTACACATTTTCCTCAACCCCCCATCACGGCATGGGAAACCTCTTGCCCGCCATCCTATCAACTTACAGCATCAACTTAAAACATCAACTTATAAATTCTTGTGCAGTTCGATGGCCGGCCCAAGTGTTTTGAAGTGGAAGGTTGGAACCCTCATTGACTTGATCACTGTGGGAAACTCTCTTGAGTTCCGTGTCGCCCTACATGACAAGCAGCACGAAATATATATATATTTTACTCTTTCCGCCAGTGACCTCCCTTGATTAGCTCCGCTATACAAGCAGGGACATAACTCTTAGCGATGACGATATGACGCGTAATTCGGCAATCATGCGGCTTGTCATGTACAAAGGGAGTTCACTCGCAATTAATGGTAATAATACTAGAAAAAAAGTATATACAGGGGGGTGATACTTATATATTTGACATTGCTGATCAGGACAGAACGCTTAGTGAAACGCTTTTATGCTATTGCGTAAGACACGCTTTACGTTACTGGTATCAAGTTTACGGTCGTAAAATTGAAAAGGTATTGCTACACAAATAGGTTGAAAGGTTGGTTTACGCGTGCATTAGATAATAGCTAGCATACGCTAAAGTAGCAGTTACTAAGATGTTATAGATGGTAGGTTATGTGATTATGGTGTGTGCCTGTATGAAGTGTAAGTGTACTATAGTGGTAGTTCTATATATGTGATGCGTGTGTTATTATGCTATCCATGTGGTATGTGTCTGAATTTTAAGATTATGTGGGTTACCTCTATACAGTCCCAAACTATTGATCGCCTTTTATATTATAGGCAAGTGGAGTTTAATAATGTTGAATAAGAAGAAAATTTAAACTATATTCTATTAAAGTTGTTGGTAATAAGATAACAGCTTAAAAGACTGGACTGATAAGAATGAAAAAAAAAAGGTACAAACGAAATAAACAATAAAATATATTTCACCAAGAAACACATGTAATGTTTCGAGAACTAAATTATCTTAAAATAAAATTTATTAAAAAAAATTATAGTTTAATAGACCTATTGTTTTTCTTAGCCTAATATATTCCCTGTATAAAAGATAATTAAAAAATACTTTCGAATCATTTTGATCTAGGAAAAAAACTATGTTCAAAGCGCTATTGGTATAAAATATAAGAAGGGAAATAACTCTAATTTTCAATGCATTTTAAAAACACCAATACGGTATTTCTTGGTGAATATCTTCTAACATTTCCCTTACCTTTTGATTCATCTACACCCACTCTTTTCCCTGAGAAAAAAAAGAAAGAAAAAAAGAAATCATTATTTGTGTTTCCACATTTATAGGAACAAAAAAATACAAAAAAAAAAAAGAAAAAAAAATGAAAAAATGTGTTTTTTGAATCTCAGCAGGAAAAATAAAAAGAATACAGTAACTGTTTATTGTCTCGCCACATAGGCGACAGGGAAAACCACTACTTTGAAGACTTTTTGTTTTTTTGATCTTCTACGTCTTCATATGCTGGCACTTAACACAAAAGATATTCAAATGTTTTACGCCTTTCCCCTTTCCCATATTCACCAAAGCTTTGGTATTCTCAAAGATAAAACAAAAGGGAACAAATTAAACACGTCACAAAAAGGTCGTACGTTTTTTATGTAATCGTTGAAGATAATTATCGATACTATTATATTTTAACGATATTTTTATATACACGAATGCAGTATTTAAACGAAAAATTCGAATCGATTATGGGGTTTTTGGTTTTTGTTGCTTCGGGAACAAATCTCTTTTAGTATCGTGTTTTTTCAATACAATTTCGGGTAAATATCTTAACAGTTTCAAACAATTTTTACGTACCGCCCCCTTCCTCTTTTGTGGAGGGCCGCACCCCCCAGCCCCACCCCTCTCTCCCCCACGAGTAGCGTAGCACTTAAAGACCCTTGCTCCCACGTTTAATGTCCCCCCCCCCACTCCCCCCTCTTGACGTCTTCACAAAGCCTTCCCTTTTACTCGCCCTATTTGATCTATATACCAGAGATGCAACATGCTATAAATAGAAACCTAACTCACCGACGCAAAAAAAAACCGGAAGTGAGTACAATAATGCGTATGTTATATAGAGTGAAATTCATACTTTTATGAATATAGTTTATAATTAATATTGTAATTTTTACTCAGGTAGTGTGTCTTGGTAATATAAATCAAAATCGGTAAAATTATATTCTTTGGCAAATCATCGAACCGTTCTAAAAATTAATTACTTAATTAACAAATGTACATAAATATTTACATTTGACATCTGATACAAAAGTTTAGAAAATTGTTTGACAATGAGATTGATATTTAAGGAGCGAATGGGAATCTATATCAACAAATGTCTACTCTATCTCTATGTGCATGTTTCAGTTTTAGAAATGTACAACCACATCATAATTACGCCGCATTGGATTTCTATAAACTCCGTACAGTAGGGGCCCCACATTTAAAAAATCCCTAACTTTACACCTTAGATTTGGCTCAAAAAGAGCTGATTGCGTTCCTGTTTTCACAAGGCTCGAACTCTACAACGTAGTCATCTCAGAACAGAGTTGCGTCCCTGCTTTCTCTTGAGTAAAAATAAATGATGATGCCTTTTGTCAAAAAAAAAGGCGTCTACCTTTTCTCCCATCCCCCTAATTCTTTGTTCCTCCTGGTGCCATATGCAATGTCCTTCCCACGCAAGACAGGAAGTGAGAAGAGAAAAAAAAAAATCCTTTCTTTCACCATTTTCTGTGAGGTGAAAACGAACCTTGGAATTGGCAGCCGTAAATTACAATGAATTTTAAGGTTCATTGTTTATTTCATGCTCAGCCCCTCCTCATACCCCACCCCCCCACTCCCCCACCCTCTTGCCCGCACCCCTACCTTCTCCGGTGCAAGGGTGCCACAAGGCAATCAGTACGTAAGTTATTGTAGTGTTTTTTTTTTTCCAAAGCCGCTTCTTTGTACTACGTGACCTCAATGTATTCTTTTGTATGTGTGTGTTAGGTGGGTGGATGGGGAAGAACAGAGATGATGAGTGATGTCAAACACGGGTTGGATGGAAGTGGATTATGGAATTAGGTGGATGACTGGGATTAAGGCGGATTATGATGTGAATTTTTTAGAGTGGCTGTTATTGATGGTGAGGTGGATGGTTGTGGATTAAGAATTGGGGTACGGAGTGTTAGGTCGGGGAATGACAAGAACGGCGCTTGACTACTGACCCGAATGTTTTGAGTTCGAATCTTGGAGTTTAGTCTGTATAACGTGCCTGAGTTAACTCAGCTCTGATGAGTACCGGTACCTGACACATTAGGGAAAGTAAAAGCGGCTGGGCATAGCACTATCCCTCTATATGTGATTATTACAGAAACAGATGTACGATACTTAATCTGCCTTATTAACATTCATCTCCGAAAGTGCAACTATAAAAAGAACAGGTAAGTTGGATACTGGATTAAAATATCACAATCACTTACATTCCTCAAAGTTAATTCAACAAAACTCAATACCATTAAATTTAAATTCAAACCACATGCTACTAATTCCAATTTT
The DNA here is from genome assembly GCF_028476545.2 of Physella acuta. Classification (NCBI taxonomy): domain Eukaryota; kingdom Metazoa; phylum Mollusca; class Gastropoda; family Physidae; genus Physella; species Physella acuta. Next base: position 152,887 of record NW_026732708.1, on the reverse strand, counting down.
TTTCTTCTAATTAACTTTTATACACGGCACTAATTAATTAGCAATCAGGTTCAGTTGTAAAAGCCAGATTTCTTCTGTCTGACAAACGAACGAGTCAGCATTGTACTCCCCATCAATTATTACTTTCAAACCTTGCATTAGCCAGCCGGAGTTGAAATCAACTGTTCCTGCTCGCTTTTAAACGGTAATGTAGTTGACAAAAGACATCTTAGCTGAGTCTGCTTCGTTGTAGGTTTTAGAAAATTTCTGTTTTGAAATATTCTATTTTATGTTTTGTTTTACTAGACGCATTGTGAATTTGATTAAATGGTGATTTTTTTTTTTCCTTTTTTTTTTTTTTTGAATCTGTTTTCGTAATATAATTGTAAATTTCAAAACTTTAATTTGAATGTTATGTTTTCAAATGCTTTTCCCTAAAGACACAGTTACATTTGTATGCTTTGTTTTGTTATATTTCGTTTCGTTTCATTTCATTTTGTTCTGTTTTTTGTCTTGTTTTGTTTCTTTTTAGAGAATGCATATTTTTCTTCCTGATCTTAATTGTCAAAAAAATCTTTTAATATTTCAGTATTGATAGATTGTTTTCTGACATGCTACCAGGGGGAGATAATGAAGGATGGGAGGTAATCAAACAGGGGAGATAATCATTAGCCCTTGAGTCACACATACCGGCACACCTTCACCACTGGTAAAAATGTCTGCAGGCTTTAGAAGGCTGACAATTGATTCCCTCTTATCCCCTTCCCTCCCCCACCCCTTCAAATAAATCAGCACCAGTATATTTCGGCGATCGGGAAGTCAAGTATGACTGATGATCCTTCAGTCGTAATGACAGCTGACAATGGTTGAAACACAAACAGCCGTTTAAGATTTGTTTTTCGGGATTGTTTCCCTTGATAGGTTATTCGTTGAAAAAGGGGAATTAAATTTTGTTATTGATTATAAATTGTAATAATAATTATATTTATTTCAGTTTTAATCAAAATCAAGTTTTAATGTTCCGTAAGAAACATAAAAAATCATTTAATATTTGTGGTTTGGGATTATTTTCCTTGATTGGTAATTTGCTTAATACAGGGACCCAGTTTTCATGGATCAGAAACAATAGTGTCAATTAAATTAACTTTTAATTAAATTGATTAAAGTCAATTTTATTTATGTTCAGTGGTACGTTTCTTTGTGTAATCTTTAAATTAATTTAGAAACAAAATGCAAAAAAAAAAAAAAAAAAAAAAAAAAAAAATAGAAGCAATATGCATTACAAACCTGAGCATTGTTTTAATTTTATAAATTTATACTCATTAACTTCATTGTTAATAAGAAAACTGCCTGTATGGTGACATGATGAACAAAAAATCCCCTAACCGGGGTTAATCTTGCTCACTATAAATAACCAATAAACTCCATCGTTTTCAATTATGTTAATGTAATTAGTTATTTAATTTTTTTTAATAACAATATACCAGATTAATAAAATGGACACTTAAGCCGTTAAAGTTTATAATTAACTCCGGTCAAATATTGAGCTAACTCCCATTACCTGTTAGGTTATTGTTTTAGTTTATCACGTGATTTTAATTAGCCCGTGCTTCGGGCTGAGTTCATCAATGGCCACGCGTGAGTTTCTATTCAAGTAGATGTCGGTGTTCAGGTGAGCGGTCAATGCATCGTGTACTTAGCGTTAAGTGTGAGTCAATTCGTGGTGTTTTGTGACATTAGCGCGGCTTTATATAAAACAATGTTCAAAAATGAATACTTAGAAAAACAGTACAAATCAGCAAGGGTTTCTTCGGTTAAGTATACAACATTAGTATACAACAGTAAGTATACAACAGAAAGTATAGAACAGTATGTATACACCAGTGTGCATACAACAGTAGGTATACAACAGAAAGTATACAATAGTAAGTATACAGGAGGAATAAGGTAACTGTACAATAACTAATAAAGCGGAGTATACGGTAAATAAAGAACGTATAGGCAAGTGGGACCTCTACATTAGGTATACATGGTTGTTTAAAAACGTACACAGTAAATGCACCAACTTTGTGAGATAAATAAACACTTTCTGTTTTAACGAAACAAATATTTATTTGGTGATAAACAATGAAATAGAAATGTGGTTTAAATAGAATGTGGTTTTGGTGATAAACAAAGAAATAGAAATGTGGTTTAAATTGAATGGGGTGTAAAGAAAATTAACAGTAGTTTACCGTGAATTAACAAATTAGTGATTTGAAATTCTGCTGTTGATGATATGTTTATTTTGATTGAATACTGATTTGTAGTTCGATCTATTGAAAGCGGATGGTCTAAAAGAGACTTAACAGAAAGGCAGATTGTGTAGACGTGGGGGGGGGGGGGGGTAAGGGGAGGGGTCGTGGAGTGCGGTGGGCTAAGGACTGGGAGGTCGACAAACGATGTAAGCCAGCGGAACAACTGGCAGGTCAGGGTTACACCAGGTTAACTGGCTTGCCAGATTTTTTTTTTGGCGTCGGTTAAATAAGAAGGTTTATATTGCGTGATGTTCAATTTTTTAAATGTATTTTTTTCTTCTTCTTAATGATGTAGATCTAATTAAACTAATTGAATAAGGGTATTTGATTGGAACAGTCAAGTCACTTGCTCAATATTAATCGTAAATTCGTTTTTGTAAACACGGTGGATATTTGGAGGGGGGGGGGGAGGGAGAAGAGAATAGAAGAATGAGTGAAAGGGGGGGGGGGTAGTCATCGTTGAAAACTAAATCCTCTTCAACAGACTGACTGACAATACGTTGAATAATAAAAGAAAGAGCAATAACTAGAACTATTGAGAATCTGGTTCAGTTCGCTACTTACTTGTTGAAAAACCCAGTGGCGTAGGCAAGGGGGGGGTATGGGAGTCATAACCCCCCCCCCCATAGACCCCTCGGTATATATATATATAAAGTATGAGGGGGGTGCAAATCGAAAGTTTGAGGGGGGGGGGGGGTGCAAATCGAAAGTTTTTTCCCCGGGTAAAAATTGGAACCCCCCCCCCCCCTCGAGACGATTCCCGCTGGGAAAAACCCATCAAGTTACTGTTATTAAAATAATGTAAACAAGAAAAAAATCAAAGTAACAGCTTTGTGAAGTAGTAATAAAATAAGTAATTTTTATGAACAACAAAAAAAAAAAAACGATAATGCGTGTGTTCTCACAATTAACTCATACATTAATTAACCCAAATTAAGCCGGATGAGCCTCGTTTTGATACAGGCGTGGCGGAAATGGCAGAGATTCTACTTTTATCCCAATATTTTGGTTTTCCAATTTAAGTATTATGAACTTAACCCCTTTTCAGTCATTGTTATCATGATTCCTGTTTTTGTTTTTTATATGACGTGTCATACTATGTAATTAAAGGGTCACTCAACGACGGTATGCATTTTAGAGTTCCTAAACCGTGACCCAAAGGGAAATAATGACGTGTCAAGTCGGAAGGAAAACTTGTCAAACAAGCCTAGTCCTACACTAAGTTACAGACCCAAGTTACAAGAAACAATGTTACGCGAGTCACCAGATAGAGCTCTCGTCTGTCTGAGGGTAAAAAAAAAAACAATCTGGTTTGAACAACCGGAATAGCAGGCTCACCAGAAGATGTCAAGGTCACGGGCCGGTGGACACAATCTCCAGGTCGGCTGGGCCCCGGGCTTGTCACGTGTCAGACAGACATTGGCCAGTGGTTTTTCTTCTTTTTTTGTGTCTTTGTTTGCGTTGGTGACTTATCTGGTGAGCGGTGGTTGAATGGAGCAAAGGGAAGGGGGGGGGGGGGGGGGAGCGGGAATTCCCACTTACATCTTCTGTTGGTGAATCACTCATTAACCTAACGGCATGTGCCAACAGATTTTTTTCGCTATACACACAAACACACACACACACACACATATATATATATATATATATATATATATATATATATATATATATATATATATATATATATATATATATATATATATATATATATATATATATTCACATAAATAAATATTTATATAAATAGTTATCATATAAGCTACATATTTGCTTATAAAGGCCTATATATATATATATATATATATATATATATATATATATATATATATATATATATATATATATATATATATATATATATACATATATATATATATATATATATATATATATATATATATATATATATATATATATATATATATATATATATAATGCTGACTAGTAGAATAGTATGTCTGAGATGTATGCCATCCAAGCGAGACAACTAGTTATAGAAACTAAGCCAAAAGATAGATTTCTATCGTTACAGAGAGATGAGAGACGCTCGTTCCTCTCCTGCTCATGGTTGAGTGATCGAATGATTCTACCATTGTCGCCGGGTCATCCTTGTGACCCACCCTTAACCATACCTGACCTCGCACTGAAGGTCACGGGGTACAAGGTCAACCCCCCTCCCTCCCTGTACGTCTTCTCCGTACCTGCGTGGGCTCCTCCCTCCCCTCCCCACCTCATCTGGTGGCCCGGTGGGCCGCAGGACGGTATCACCTGTTGCGGATCTGAAAATGTGGGATCGCGGGGTGGTGCAGGATCACTTTGATGGCCCGCGGCGATGAAAGAAACGCCACCCAATTGTTTAACCCACCGCCAGGGTGGTATTTCTCCGCATAATGGCACTTGTAAAGGGGGTTAAAAGGTCACGCCTCAGATCCGCTGTTCCAGAGGGCGCACACCTACGGTCTTTTGTTACAATATCTTGTTCATCTCCTATGTATACATACTATATATATATATATATATATATATATATATATATATATATATATATATATATATATATATATTTAACACATATATTTACATATATATTTATGTTTTACAGAAGTGCTTTAGAAATATAACATAGAATTACTTGTTGCTTGTGATTACAGTTATATAAGTGGCAACGAAAGCCTTTCGTTGGCCTATCCCGATTTGTCAATTCATCTATTGGTATCTAAACACTTAGCAACATAGGATGTGATAGAAGTAGATTTACGTTTTTGCCGGTGAAGAAGAATTCGTTCTCTTCATTGTAGTCAGTATGGGGGGATGACTTTTGTAAAAAAAAATACGATGATTTAGGAAAATAAAGAGGGCGATGAGTGCGTAGTAACAACTGAATTATTTATTCTAAAGTATTTTTTTAAGGCTAAAACTGTTTTTTTTAAACGTGGTTTCAGTAGAAACGATTAAATGAAAAATAAAAAAAAAGTTTTTGTAAAGCGATTTGATAAAACGGAAATTCCCCAAACGGCCTTCCAAGAGCCGCTACGCAGGTGGGAATTCCCGATACAACCGGTGCGCGCTGCGCAGCGTCGGGTTTTACTGTTCGTACTCTCCAAACTTTACTCGTGGCGTGGGAGGAGGGGAAGGAAAAACAGAGCAGATTTAATATTCAACTAAAAGAAAATCTGCAACACCGATTTGTGCCTCCATCTTTTGATGATGATACTTGATAAACATCAAAAGATAACCCAGTTGTGCAGGGGAGCTAATCAGAGACTTGATGGTTTTTAAAGTGAGTGTTGGATGCGCGGCTTTCAGGTACAGCTGCTAAAAAGTATGAATCCATTTGTTTAGAGATTATAGTAATCTTTGAAGATAAAAAGCACAAGAATAAAACAAGTTTTTTTTGTACAGAGAATTTTTAAAAATATATAAAATAACGACTGTAATGAAAATAATATACAATTTAATGCAAAAACAAGACATAAGAAAAGTTATGATTCGATAGAAGAGGGGTAAAGTATTATTTCAAGGCGAGCATAAGGCGACAAAACTATTCACACGCAAGCTTTAATCGATTTTGCCAGCAGTATAGATAACGACCGCCTCACAGTGTAATACTTGAACAAGCAGGTGAGGTAGAGTCCACCTGTTTCTTGTATTGTTTAACGCGTTCGAAGACACACATTTAAAATATTTACTGAAAACACCATCATTTCGCTTACAACCTGTAATCTATAATATATGTGTATGTATACTATATCCAGAGCCGGCGTTAGGGGTACGCGGGGCCTATGGCCAACCATCCGCGCGGGGCCTTAAATTTTCTTCATTGGTGTATAATTAAATAAAACATGTACAGTGAGGCGTTTTTTTTCCTTCTCAACGCTAATTAATATTTTAACGATAAATATGTATTTTTAAGCTGTTTATCAATGTCGTATTAACATTAAGACACTGATTAACAAATAATTTGTTTACTTAGAAGTGCTTTCGAAACGTTGCTTGTTTCTGTTAAGGCTTTTTGTTTGAAAAGTAAAAAATAAAACAGATATAAGTTTGAGACACGCATCAAAGTGACGATGAACGTCAGCTTCAAACCTGATTTTTTTACATTAATGTTGAAAATCTTACCAGTACGTTCACAAACGAAGATCTACTTTTCTTGCCTTTCGTGAGGAAAATTCCATGATTATATCATCATAGTCCAAACTGGAGGCTATGTCTTTTTCTATTGACAGAATCGACAGGCCGCAAAGCCTGTCTTGGGACATCGTTGATCTCAAATAGTTCTTGATCAACTTCAGTTTGGAGAAACTTCTTTCGACGCTTGCAACTGTGACTGGAACTGTTAGCAAGATTCTGTAGGCGATCGCCGTATTGGGAAAGGAATCCCGAATACTCCAAATGTACTGAAGGCACTGTTTGGCTGACTTAATACCTTCGGGCAAAATTTCTCGAAACATTGTGATCTCTGTACACAAATCTGCCCCGGTTAAGTCACCCGAGCTCACCGATCGCAACGCTATATCAAGATTGATGCAACTTTTTAACAAATCCTCATTATTTAATTTTCTCATTGTGTTTATGTTGTAGAGAAACCCAAAGAGTGAATCGTATTGTAGTAGTTGTTCAAATCGAGTGTTCATGCCAATAATTGCTTGATCCATTATACATAAGAAATACTCTGTTCTAAACTCATCTTCACCCGATAACGTGCTTTCATCTGGTACTCTCAACAGTGGCATTCAAAGTGTGTGGATGCCGGGAAAAATAGCAAAACATTGATAGATTTCGGAATAAGCTCGAATCGTGAAAAACACTGTTTACAGCTATAGATATCCAAATGAAATGACTCTCAAATGTAATCACGGACGCTCAGTAAGGTGGAACACTGGGGCGGGGGGGGGGGGGGGGTGACTGTTGGTGGGGTGGGGTGAAGCCCGTGAAGGATAACTGTACATTTAAATCTATGGGATGCCAAACCCTAAAAAAATCAGTTCGGGTACTACGTTACTGGATCTCTGACCGCAGCCATTCAAGAGAAGGTGCGTCAGCGTATTACATTACAGATTAAGACCGCGTTCTCACAAGAGAAGGTCCGTGTCTATAGAAAGTGAACCATGTGCTTCGTGTTATTTATGAGTTTCGCGATGGCATGCTCGGACTGCCGGTAATTTAGACGTTTGAGAAATCAGGAGAACTTAACCATAAAACAGTCTCGGCCCGATATATCAAACAGTATAGACTTTATAATTTGTTTAGTGTGCCTACACTATTTTAAAACAAGAATCACTATGGCCTTAACTATTATACTGAATATCCCTAAACAGAGGCGTAGCGAGGGGGGGGGGGTGGGGTGGGGGTGCGGATCGCACCGGGTGACACCATTTAGGGGGTCGACACCAAGGCAAAAAATAGCAAAATATATAGAGAAAAACTTGAGGGGGGGGGGGGGGTGCAAATCGAAAGTTTGAGGTGGGGGGGGGGGGTGTGCAAATCGAAAACTTGAGGGGGGGGGGGGTGCAAATCGAAAGTTTGAAAGTTTTTTCCTGGGAAGGGTCGCTACGCCTCTGGGGGGGGTGACACCATTAAGTGCCGCACCGGGTGACACCCGACCTCGCTACGCCACTGTCCCTACAATTAATTAAAATAAACATGTGCTTAATCACTTTACGAATACCGTTTAAGTTTACCAAAATGAAAATGGACATAATTACTGTATAAATGCCCTTCAAAAAATAAAAAAATAAATACAAGTATAATGTATTTAAAGATGACCTGACAATATATAAAATAAATATGAACATAATTACTGTATGGATGCCTATAATTACACAAAAGATGCCCATACCGTGTATAAATTGTGATTTTAGGGAAAAATACTCTGGATTTCCGGGGCATGTCCCCATCCGCTCCCCTCCCCCCTCCCCCTCCTCTGCAAGCCATCATCAGGTCACTGACTGTTTACTACAGGCACCCCCGCCTGCTCACTAAAAAAAACGTCTTCAACGGTCCGCAAACAATAGGGTATCTTTTTACGTTTTTCTCGATTTTACCTCCCATGTCAGGTCGGGGGCTAATTTGCGACCGCCATCTCCAGTCACCTCAGGACAATAGCGAGTCGACCGTGCCAGCGATGTGTGACACTAATGTCTTTCTTTAGAATAACGGTCTGTCCCAGTCCATGTAGAGGATAACTCACTAACATCAGCCGTGGCCTCAGTTTTAACATCCAACAATTTCGGCCATTTCGTTGGGTTGTTTTTTTAATTTAATTCAGAAAAGATTATTTCAGTTTACAAACTAATTCAGGCAACAATGGCGCTGCTGAAGCGCGGGGCCCCTTCAAGCGCGGGGCCTAGGGCGACCGCCCCGTTTGCCACCCCCTAACGCCGACTCTGACTATATCATATGATGAAGTCACTCTACCTTCCCTATTCATCATTAAAGGTAAATTTACTTTTTACTATTTATTTTACAATATATATATATATATATATATATATATATATATATATATATATATATATATATATATATAAATATATAGATCCACTCTATGCTGTGCTATATTATGTGTACAAAGTGTCAACAATCTTCAAACTTACAAGGCTCATGGGTTTGCTTGACCTAACCGAGTTTTTTGTGCTTGAAAACATTCACCAACGACAACAATCGGGGGATTTTAAAAAGTTGATTATAAAAATAAAAAATAAAAATTAGACCTGGCCTGTGTTATCAACATGCGCAGGCAGCTCACCTGTAACAGGTATATCGTCACTTCACTCACGGTAGGGTCACAATGACCCAGACCCCCCACCCCCCTCTGACATCCCTACTACATGTCTTTACTCCGACATAAATTCTGCTTTATGTCTCTTCTCGTGTCGTGTACACACTGTATCTGTTAATATGCGTAGGGCATATACACAGACGTAAGAGAGTTGTGATTTTCGATTAGCCGTACCGCGTTAGTCCACTTGTCTGTAGCGTGAATTACATGTCGGTATCATCTTCTTTTATCAAATCAATAACCAATACTTTTATCCAAAAAAAAAAAAGGATTTAAAAATAAAACGAAACAAAACAAAGAACAACCATTGATGTAGTCGAGTATTAATGTTAATGTGTTATTGTTAAAATTATGTTCACTTGAAAAAAAAAAAAAGAAACGGCGAAACACTATTTTGAGAACCACTCAATGTATCTTTACAAGAAAACACAAAACACTATTTTGAGAACTGCTGAATGAACCTTCTTAACAAAACACAAAACACTATTTTGAGAACTGCCGAATGAACCTTCACAACCAAATACTATTTACAGCAAAATAGCATTTTGAGAACCACTAATTGTACCTTCAGAACACAACTCTATTTTGAGAACCACCGACTGTACCTTTACAACACAACATTTTTTTTGAGAACCACTGACGGTACCTTCAATACAAAATACTATTTTGAGAATCACTGACTGTACCTTTACAACACAATACTATTTTGAGAACCACTCATTACAAATTGAAAACACAACACCATTTTGAGAATCACTGACTGTACCTTCATTATTTTTTATCGTGTTAACCTACGACGTCAAACAATTTTTTTTTAAATTATTGTTCCACTTTTTTTCCTTTTCCATTCTTTATTTTTCCTCTTCTTTTTCCTTCTCAGAAGTTAGAAAATTCATTCATACACCAGAGGTCTAAGATAGCACCAAACGTAAATATCCAAGTTAAAAAAAAAATTGGCAAGGATGCAAAGGGGGCGGGACGCGATGGGGGTGGGAGTGTTCAGGATTAGGGGTGGAGGTGTTAGGGTTTCAGGGGCGTTCTTGAGGTAGGGGTGATTAGGAGGTAGGGGGTTTGAAGAGGTGGGTGTGGGTGGGGGAGGGGGTTGTTTATTAACGTGACGACATAAACCGAATAATTAGAGCTAAGCAGAGAAAAGGCTTGACAAAAATCAAACTTAATGCAAGTGTCTAAAGTTTTTTTTTTCTTTTCTAGCAAACTGAAACAACGGGTGGTTAAAAGATAGAGTTGCAACAACGCTAAATAGTTAACTCCCCTTCTCTAAAGTTTATATTATGACGAAACTTGACGCCATTTTATAATTTGCAGAAAGTTTATTTATGGTTTATATTTTTAAAAAACAAATGAGAAGATATACAGCTTGAAATAGTGTAACTCTATGGTTCATGAAAGTTCTAAATTTGGACAAACGATTTCTGTAAATTTTTCGACATATCCCATATATAACTTGTTTGAATAAGGTTTGATTTTAAAGTTAATTTCAACAGTGCGATTTTTAATCATAGAAGTATTTATTCTGTAGTATTTAAATATCTTGTTTAAATTCACTCGAAAACTCAAAAAAAAAACAACAAGAAAACAAAATGGCTGCCACAAACTTGAACAAGCTAGGCCCGTGTGAGCCGATGAAGACGTCAATGCGAGGCATAAGAACTTGGTTTCATAGGTTTATCGCGTCAGGCTTTACATGTTCAAATAATAAACATGATGTAGGATAGAGATTAGGCGGCCTTGCGTCAGAGGAAATGACGCATGTAAGGGTAGTTACATTCATATATATATATATATATATATATATATATATATAAACATATATATATGTTTGTTTATGTATGTATCTATGTAAATATGTATGTATGTTGCATAGTTAAACTATATGTAAATATAGCCATATCACTACAGTATAAATAAATAAATAAATAAATAAATAAATAAATAAATAAATAAATAAATAAATAAAAATATGTATATATATATATATATATATATATATATATATATATATATATATATATATATATATATATATATATATATATATATATATATATATATATATATAGTATATATAAATGTACATACCAATATACCAATATATATATATATATATATATATATATATATATATATATATATATATATATATATTATATATATATATATATATATATTATATTGGTATATTTGTATGTACATTTATATATACTATATATATATATATATATATATATATATATATATATATATATATATATATATATATATATATATATATATATATATATATATATATATATATAGCGTAGCGAGGTCGAGTGTCACGAAGTGCGGCACTTAATGGTGTCACCCCCCAGAGGCGTAGTGACCCTTCCCGGGGACAAACTTTCAAGTTTTCGATTTGCACCCCCCTCAAACCTTCGATTTGTACCCCCCCCCTCAAGTTTTTCTCTTTTTATTTTGCTATTTTTTGCCTTGGTGTCACCCCCCTAAATGGTGTCACCCGGTGCGGTCCGCAACCCCAGCTCCCCCCCCCTCGCTACGCCCCTGTATATATATATATATATTATATGAATGTATGTATATATATATATATGCATGTGTTTTTTATGTTACCAATATAAATGTGTATCAACTACAAAAAGTTTTAATAAGCGGAGCCTATTAAAATGGAGACAATTAAAAAAAAACCTACCATCAACAACAAACAGCTATCGATAACACAAAACGACCAAAGCGGGACCATTTTAAAAAAAAGTTTTAATGTAGTGTGATCATTAAAAACAAAACGGTTCTACCACGGTGTAGGGTCCCTGTCTGGCACTTAAACCCCAGATGGTACCTGTTAGAGAATGGAAGGAGATGGACGGTGGTGGCACCAATTAGCTCGTGTTTTAAATTCACTGAGTTGATGGGTTTTTACAGGGGTTTTGGGGGTGTCAGGTGGTAGGGGGGATGAACGCGGTTTTCAACCTCTTGTGGAATGAAGAAATTTTTACGTATAACAATCTCGATATAACAATCGGTCAAAAACTGTGCTTAATATTAAAAATATATCCATTATATAAGAACAATTACTTTTTTCCCTTTAACTCAATGTTTTTCAGAGTCTGTCTAATTTAGTTATGTGAAAATAATGTTTTTTTTTAAATTTCAGCGTAGGAATTTACCAAATTTATATTGCCCTAACGTTGTTAATAGGGCTTGTAAGTCTACGGTCTCGAAATCTACTAGCTGCATAGTAAGAGAACGAGAAATTGTGACCTACTTACAAGACCTATTTCAGTACATAATGTTGGCTTAAATATAGCTTAACAATTTTAACGTGATCAGAATGTTTGCTTAACAAATTGTTAAAATTGTTAACCTCATCTTTGCCCAATGTCTTGGAATGGGAAAACTAAGAGACAAAAATATGTGTGTCGTTTTACAAGTGTTCATTTACTATTGGTAAGTACCGTGTTCGAACCTCGACTTTCGTTCAACGATTCACTAAACAGACAGTTTGACTAATGACCTTACAGAAGACTAGTAAAAGTCGAGCGATGAACTTTAAAAAGACCAATGTATTTGGACTAATGACCTTTCCGAAAACCCGTGTAAGTGTGACGTTTTAGTTATAAGTATATCTATGTTATGCTAACCCGAAAGTCTCGAGTTCGAATCCGGGTTCAAATCAGTAGAACGTCACTGAGTCCATCCAGCTCTGATGGGTACCTAACTCATGCTGACCACACATTCCTTTCATATACCAAGGTCAAGAATCGTATGAACTCTACTTCATCTGCCCAATAGATCGCTGGGTCGAAAGAGGATTCTTTACTTTTTTCCAACTTATATCAATGTTATAGTAAATTATCTACGTTGAATAGCCAAAAACCTCTTTGAAACAATTTTGAAATTTCAAAAATTTAAACTACACTTTTCTTTATCTCGAGAACGGCTATTTTTAACACACTGAAAAAAAAGAAGACATTTGCCTTTTGGCAAGAGAAAATTGTTTTTGTGCCCTAAGATACCTCGCGTTTGATGACACTGTTTATCTAACCGCAAACAACAATGGGTGGAAGGGGAGATAATGCACCATCATAGCAAGATTGCTTTCCCATGTGGAACGGATCAAAGAGGGCGCTAATATTGCTGATGACAGACGCAGAGACAAAGGTAAAGGCGAGACTGAGAAACGACCTTGCATGAAGGGCATTAGAATGTGCTAGAAAAATGAAGTCAAATATTTTTACAATTTGTTTTGCAAGCATATTTTTTTTTAAATAAAAGAAACTTGGATTTAAGATATATATGTAAAACTATGCAATGACTCAGAGTTATTTCCTTTTCTTCGAAATTTTAGGTTTTAGTTTAACAAATAATTCAAGGGGAGAGAAAAAAAACTAATTTTTAAATCATGCGTGGTGTCCTTATGAATTTAGCAAGCGTATATAAACAGAAAGGTAAGCTATGGTGCCGAGTGAAGCATGAAAGAAAAAAAAACTTGGATTGGAAAAGGAAGAGGGTATAGAAATATATAGAATCGGTGCAAAGAGATTTTTTTTTTACTTCCCTTTATCCAGCTGTGTAAATAATTGTCATGGTAATACTTAGAGGATCCTGGCAGGGAATTAGCCAAGTCAAAACATCAAGTCTGACATTCCCCAAAGGAGGGGGGCGCGGGGGTGGGGGTGGGGGTGGAGGAGTGGGTACAGGGACAATAACTGTCTCGATGCGATTGTTCCTGGATTTTGCCGCGTCCAAGTTCGCTCCCTTTGTTTATAATGGCGAAGTTAGAAAAAGTACGAAGAAAAAAAATAATTTAAGGACGTTGAGAAATTATGTATGGGGGCGTGGGAGGAAGGGAGGGGGGGGGGGGAGTTGTAAAAGGGGAATGGGGTGAGCCGTGGGTTCATACTTTGACCTCATTACGGGATGTCAAATAAAAAAATATTTAATTAGGGAAAAGGAAACAGTTTCTTATGGCCGTGCACATGCGCGGGGGATGCCAGCGGAAGTACCGATTGTTTTGTAACCCATTTAGTTAAAAGCTAGGAATGCTGGGAGTCAAACGCCGGAAAGGAAAAAGCTTGTAAACATATCGATATAAAAAAAAAAATTCTCACGAATTCACAACAATATATTTTGTGTTGATTTAAACGGGAAAATCCAAAGTTAAAAAAAAATAATTTTGTACTTATTCCCCTTGACAAACATAATAATTCGAAGTAACCAAGTAAATCAAAGTAATTTGAATTGTGTCATATATTTTGAGATTAGTCTTGTTGGTTATTTTTACGAACAATTTATATATTACATCTTGTTACTTTAAAATAATTTTAAATTATAAGTTATAATACTTTTAACAAAAATATATGAAAATAAAGTGTTTATATCAAATGTTAAGAAAACCTGCTGATTTATGCAGGTTTATTCCTCGTAGATTGGAAATGCTTTTCTTAAACATGCAAAAAACATCCGCAAACAGAAAACAATTATTATTTTTTGCATAGCGCAACAGGAAGTTATACTTTCAAGAATGCATTTGAAAATCTAATTTAGAGAGAATTAAAATTTAATTCGGGTTCAAGTTTTAAAACGTCGTTTTAAATGGGTGTATATTTTCACCAATACACAGCCATTTCAAGAAATTTCGCGGGGATTAATTTAAAAAAAAAAAAAAAAAAACCGACCAAGGGGAGAGGATGAACCATCCGATGAGGTGCCGCTCTTCTACGCTAAACAATGTGGTCGCCCTTTTGAAGTTTAAAGATAAAGGCACTCCAACAAGAGAGGGCGGACGCTCAAGAAGTAATTAAGCAAAGCTATTATGGACGGTCGCGGCGTGGTACATAGGCAAACGCGCCGTCAAAGCCTTGCAGGGGGATACATCCTTGCATTTGTGGTCATACATCAAGGAGCAGCGCAGTGGGGGTTGACGGAGGGGAAGGGGGGGTGGGGTAAAGGGGGGTGGCAGCCCCGTTTGAACATAAGAGTTAAGGATAAGCAAAATCTCAAGAAGCTAATGTTTGCGTGTCCTTGTGCTTAAGACAAAAAAAAATGTCTTACGTTTTTTTTTCTTCGTTGTAATTAAGTTTTCTAACAACCGATTTTGAACCAGGGTGGTTTTTAAATATTTCTAGACTTGGGATGGAATTTTGTGCAAAAAAAAAATGCAATTTTTGTTCTCAAGCCTAGTTCTCTTTCACTGGTCTGTACATTCATTAAGAAATTCGACCGTGTTTATATCAATTAGCTTTAAACTGACTGATGGAATTATAAGCTAACGATGATGACAATACAATTCTATTTTTTTTCCCACGTTCGTCTCTATATTATCTTCTATTATTATAACATTTTATCTGTATTCAAATGTTTATTTAGTAACAATAGGGAGGGCGTGGTCGAATAGTAGAGCGTTCGACTGCTAACCCGAAAGTCTCGAGTTCAGATCCCCCGGCTCGAATCTGTAGGAGGTGCTTGATTCTACCTAGCTCTTGTGGGTACCTAACTCACGCTAGGGAAATCAAATGCCTGTGTAAAGTGCTGACCACACTATCACTCGTTTGCCGAGGTCTTTGAAAGCGCTACTTCACCTGTCCAATGTGTCTTGGGCACGAACTTGAACGGATCTTAATGATTTAGTCATAATTTTACTTAGTTGAATTATTTGAATGTGGATATGGTCAACACAACCACTCTAGCTGATAAGTACATATTTCTTTTATTTTTATGTTCAAATTCTAAAAGTGGGTTTTCATCCCCGAACAGACTAACAAGAATTGACCATTTTACAAACCGAATATACAAAGCCGCTTAACGTACTCGTATAACTTATCAATTCTTCAAAGAACAAAAAAAACCTTTCCATCTGGAGAGTACCCCCTCCAAATCTTCCCCCTCCCCACCTCGACTCAATGTCACTAATTACATTTAAACTTTCACCGATTACGATTCTTATTTGTAAAAGATTTACAATAGCCCTGGGGATTCGATTACGTTTTTTTTTGTCATTCCTACCCGCCCGTGACAGCTGGGTAAATACGGCTCCGGCTCCGAGAGCCGGTCGGTCTGTCAGTTCCGAAGATGTCACCGTGGCTTAGACAATAATAAATGAGGCATCAGGCAGCGGTGAGACAGCCCGAGCTGGATGGCATCTTAATGAACGCGCATCGTCCACAAGAACTGGAGCTAGGCGCATATTCCGCGCGGTGCGCTCCGGTGCAGAGAGTGCCGAGGTTTGACACAGCGTGCAGTGGAGACGGGTGCGTCGCAGTATGGAAATAAAACGAGTTTTAACGGCCATTTTTGTTTTCTTATGTAAAAATAGAAAAAAAAGTAAAATGTATCCTTGGTGAACTTTATATTTTTTTTATTGACTCTTGTCTTTGAAAAGTGATAATAGGGCAGGTAAGTAGGTCACCAACCAGTTCTACGGCTCAATAAAACCTGCATATACTAATTGCTAAAAATTGTCAATCAATCTATCAATCAATCATCACATAAAACTTCGGAGGGCAGATGAGGCTCGTTAGCTGGGGACAGCCACTCTTCTAGGAGAGACAACTCCAAAATTAAACAACTGCTGCATTGTAGTTTGTTCTTGGTTGGACAAAGGCTATGGAAGCTAATCCAAAAAGAAAAGCAGGCTGAAATCGGAGTCAATGGCCTCAATGGCGCATAACCAGTTGACACGTAAAGCTTAATTGTGTTGGAGGCGTGGTCGAGTCGGCAAAACACTCATGGTTGATAAATTCGAAAAAAGTCTCGAAGAAGAAGAAAAGAAGAAAGTTGGGGAACCACAGTTGACTTTATTTCACAATTTGCCATCTTCCTATGTATCCTGATAGTTTTATTCGTTCTTCAACACACATCGCAATTCATTCTTTAATGTCCTCCACAATATCGCCTTAGTCTCCCTCGTCTCCTCCATCTTGGCACCGTACCCAGCATGATTGTCTATGATAGGTCGTTGGATCGTGTCACATGTTCAAACCTTCTGGTTTAATCTTAATTTTAGTCGTAAAATAGAGCCATCAAATAAATCCCAACCCTGATTGACACTCTATCCCTAAACCACAGCCTAAACTTATCCAAAATCGAAACAAAACCGTAATCAGCAAAGAAACGAAAAGTATTCAAACGAACAAAAAAAAACAACTATAACTAACAGACAAAAAAAAAACTAAACAAAACTAAAAGAAAAGCTTCGAGTTTGAAATAAATAAATAATAGTAACCACTAGAAAAATACAGTCGTATTTAAATTTGATTTTATATATGTTTATTCATTCACACTTTAGAAAAAGAAAAACAAAACCAAAAAAAAAAAAAAGCCAAATCGAGTTCCGCTAACATAAAATAAAATAACTCAAGTCGTATTGTTATGTTAGCGTTTCCCATTTCCTGTCATGTTTAAATTTCATTATTTGTCGAAGAACCTTTTTAAAAAGTACAGTCAGAGCAGTTAAAAAAAAACAACCAACAACCAACTTTTAAACTGCTGGGAACTGTTGGTCTACTGACGTGTTTTTGATCGCATTGTTTTTCTTTAAAGTCTATCAACTTACGTAGGTGTTAGAGAGTATGCGAAAAACAGAAACTTGAATGATAAATAAATGGGGAGGGCAGGGGGGAGGGGGGGGGGGAGAGGTGAAACAAGGTGGAAGGTTTTGGTAAGTTTTTTAGTGTAGAGTTGACAAGAAATTCAACCCAGGTTTGAATATTGTTACAAGATGGTTAAACAAGATAGGCTCTTGGGATTTTTTTTCTTTCGAAATCTTGTATTTATTGAATTTATTGTTCTTTCTACAAAAATCTAAAGTTTCAACTTTTTTTTTCTGCCACCCCCACCATCAAATGTACAATAACACATCAATGGTTTTTTTTTAAAAACATTTTTTTTAACATTCTTTTTTACAACAAACTAATAAATAGGTAAAACGAAGTTTCACTAGGCCTAAAATGTTTTATTAATGCATTGTACTTTCTAAATCTGAAAAGCAATTTGTTATTTTTTGGGTTTTCTTTTTTGGTTATTGGCAAAATATACTTTGTTTTGATTTTTCCAAACTTAAGACAAGTTTATAAATACATTTATTCTCACTTTCCGATTAAAACGTAATTTCGAACAAGTTATTTACTGTGGCTAATGTTGTTTTCTAAATATTTTCAAAAGACATTATTGCTTTGTTTTTTCATGTTGGTTTTGAAGACCATGATTCAGAATACAAAAGTATATAGTATATATATATATATATATATATATATATATATATATATATATATATATATATATATATATAAAAGGAACACTACATGCACGTGAGAGTGCGCATGCATGCTAATTTTAAACGGATGAATCGAACGCGGACAAGAGTGCCGTGCGTATTGAAGGGTGTTGTCTCGAACCCTAAGCCATATGTTTCAACTGCTGTAAAGGATAGCATGTTCGGGATTATCTTCTCTTCCCCGGCTCCAGTTGTCGCAGAGCTGTTTCACTTCTGCTTAATCTCCGCCCTTGTAAAACCCCACCCCCCTCATCCTAAAAAAAAAAACACCCCAAAAAAACATTTTTTTTTTCTTGTCTCCTGTTTTGAACTTAATTTTTTTTAACCCCCCTTGTTTAATAGCATTCACAGATTTTTGCGTTTCTTGCAAAATCGATCATTACCTAAGCAAAAAAAAAAAAAATTAAAAAAAAATTTCAGGGGAAAAAAATCTCAGTGTACAAACCGTGGCGGTTTCTCGTCTAATCGAAGTTGCACCCCTTGCAAGATAATAGAACAAACCCCGTTATACGCTCATTATTAATTCCCACTACAGAGAACGTACTTATCCTCAAATTTCCAGCCCGGATAAAGGCAAGATCGGAATAGAAAAACCGTGTTTCTTTACCTGTGTAGAATTTTATTTCCGCGCTACGCGTTCAGCGCGAATAGTTAAAAAAAATTCGTTCCAGTATAAAGGGATACGAATACTAAAAACTAGTACGATACCGTACGGAGGATGAAACGCCGGGTGTGAAACTCATTTGCCAGTGTGAGATTGCGGCGAGGCTTTGTTTTTCAACTAAAGTGTTCTTTTTAAAGTATATTATTTTTTTTTTAAAGGAAGAGGGTGAGATATGGTAGGAGGTGAGGGTGGGGTGGGAAAGGGTGCAGACGTTAAAGACTAGTGTTTTCATTGATGTAGCAAAAGTCCCCAGAGCGTAGAGGGCAGTGTGGGAGTCGTTGGTAGACTAAGTCCGCTCGTCTTTGCTAAATAGATTTACAACGAGCGAACGTCAAAGCGCTTTGTAAGGTTATTAAGTCTAATTATACCTTTAAGGCCGTGTATATATATATATATATATATATATATATATATATATATATATATATATATATATATATATATATATATATATATATATATATATATATATATATATATATATATAAGTATTTTGATTTTAGAAAAAGGAAAAAAAAAGTTGTTAGTGTAAGCAATACTGGGGACAGGGTGGTGGAGTGGTAGGGATTATAACTGCTAACCCGAAGTCTCGAGTTCGGATCCCGGACTCAGGTCTGTATAACGTCACTGAGTCCACTCAGCTCTGTCTTACGCTAGGGAAAGTAAAGGCGGCCTGCCATAGTACCGACCACCCTATTCCCTGTATGCCGAGGTCATTGAAACAGATGGACTCTACTGCATCTGCCATTGGGTCTTGAGCACGAACCGGAAAATTTGAAGTAGAAGATAAGCAATCCTTGTTTTTTTTTTTTATTTAATTATTATGGAAGTCATCGAAATATCAAGAATAGAAAATGAGACATTTGTATTACAAGGATAAAGTATATTCAAATAGATGTTTTTGATTTCGAATAGATAGGAATTAGAATAAAATAACAATGCATTCGTTGCCTAGCGTGGCAGCGTCGCATCTGAACAATAAAAAAAATTCAGACCGGAAAAAAGAAAACGAAACAAGAAGATCGGGACCGGTGTCTACACGTGAGGCAACCACGGACATATGTTGTGTCAGTTATGTCGGAGGGGTTTAAACCACCTCACGGTGTACTTAGTGGCGTTTAGCAAAAGGCGCCGGAATACCCCCACCCTTCAACCCCACCCCCATGCTCATCTGTTGTTTTTTTTTTACTATGTTAAAGAGAAGAATCTTGAGAAAAACAGAGGGGACGTTAATGCCCCGGCTATGCTACGAGACCGGATGAGATGGTTGAGAATCCAATGGAAGGATGGGAAAGTCATTACCAAGCTTCATGGTCCATTGTTTCAAAGAAGAGTCTGGGTAGGGGGTATAACTGGGGGGAAAGGGAGATAATTCTTATACGGTTAAGCCATCTTTTTTTTTTAAATACACATAACGCTAGTTTGCGTGTACAAAAACATTAATTAAGTATAATTAAAATTCAGTGATGATGAAAGGGGTAGCATTTGAAAATATGAGCAGATGAAAGGGGAAATTAAATTTTTGTTAAATAAAAGAAGAAAAGTGTATAGCTTTTTTTTTTTTATTTCACAAGGATGCAATTTTTTTACGACGCGAACAAAGTAACTGGTTAGAGATTTTATGGTTAAAAGATTTTGTCAAGTTTTAATACCCTTCCTCGGGAACTTGTTTTCTCAAAATTTGCTAGTTTTAGCAAGTATTTTTGTAACATGAAGTTTCTTGTTACAACAAGTTTCTTAGCAGATTCTTATTAGAGGAAGTTTTTTATCAATTAAACACAAAATATGAAACTTATTTTCAAAGTATGTAGCGAACAGATGTACCACAATTTTAATGTAATTTGTAATTTCTTTTTCATCGCAATAAATTACTACGTGTCAACAGTTATGCGCCATATAGGCCATTGACTCCGCTTACAGCCTGCTTTTCGTTTTTGGATTTGTTTCCGTAGCCTTCGTCCATCCAAGTTTTGAAGTTGTCTCTCCTAGAAGAGTTGCTGTCCCAAGCTAGCGAGCAGTGTTTCTTCCAGACATTTTTCTCCGGGGGGGGGGGGGGGCACTTGAAATTTTCGGGGGGGGGGGGGCGGTAGAATTTCTTCGGGGGGGGGGGGGGGCGGACACTGTTAAAAGTATATATTTTCTATATAAATTATATAAATTTCATTTCGTTCGGGGGGGCGGTAAAAATTTTTCGAGGGGGCTTAACAGTAACAAACAGTAACAAACAGTCACACGTCTCAACGTGTCATGCAAGTCTGCTTGTTTAGGGTGAGCACACATGTGGAAAGACCAGCCGTGTGTGTGGGTGGGGGAGGGGGTGTGGGGAGAAGAGGAGGGGGGGGCACATTTTCCACTCACCTACTGTAGCGTTTAATTCGGCTGATTGAGGGGAAAATTGCTGGTACATTGGACGTATCGTGTATTTGACATACTGTGTCGTATTTTAACAATGTTGGTAGCTTATATTTGACACATAGTGTCGTATTTCTACAATGTTGGTACATTATATTTGACACATAGTGTCGTATTTTTACAATGTTGGTAACGTCTATTTGACACATGTGTTGTATTTCTACAATGTTGGTAGAGTATATTTGACAAAACGTGTCGTATTTGTACATTGAGAATAACATATATTTGACACAAGTGTGTAATTCACAAGGATGGGGTATGTTCACTTTTTCCCAGACAAATACATTCAAAAATAAAAATAAATAAAAGAAAATAAAAGAAAAATTAAAAAATAAATGGGATAAGTGAACAAGATGCAGTTTTTATACTAACAATTAACTCTTTAGTTTAATAAAATTAAATTGATATTAAGCTCATCAACTCATAATTAAACATTAAATAACAACACAACATTTGAACCAAGTCGTTTCGGAAATCTGTATTTATATATATATATATATTTATATATATATATATATATATATATATATATATATATATATATATATATATATATATATATGTATATATATATATGTAACCTATATAGCGAGAAAGAGATGTGGACATTAAAAAAAGAAAAGCAACAGATGAAATACCCATTGGTCAACAGTATATAATTTGCAAAAGCCAGTGTATCTAGCAGAAGACGAAGACAAATGAACAATGGCAGAAGTCATAACAAGTCGGGAGTGAAACCACATTACCACGTCGGTGAAGGAACCACATGTGGCTGAGCCGTTTGTGTTTTCTGTAACTTAAGATTCCCTCTCACCCCCCTTTCGCTGCAAGTGGCGAACCTTGAGCAAATGACGAAGAAATTCAATGGTAACGAGGGCAACAATTGGCCGTATTTAATGTCCGGGTCGAAATTTTCATCGGGTGCCTCGACAAAGCGGTGCCCGGATCCGTACGGTCCGCTGGCGTGGGAAAAATGGAGCTAAACTCATTAGCTCACTGATGCTGGAGTTAAAACCAAACGGTCGTTATTGTAGCATGATTGTATTTATTTACCCAGCAGGGCCGCGAGCTTCAGTGTGAGACACCAGTTGTTGAGGGGGGAGGGGGGGGGGGGTTAAAGGGGTTGGGGTGCGGTCCTCCCCAACCACCCGTCCTTCCTTCATGCGTCAAACAAGCCCCGGCTGTTTCTTCATGTAGATGGGGGAGGGGGTGGAGGGACGACGGGGGTGTTACATCGATTGAAGGGGAGTGTTGACAAAAGCATATGTTCCAACGCCAGTACAGTCGCTCGTACAGTAAACATTGTCCTCCGTATGTCCTGATGGGATAACTCTCAGCTGTACTTTAAACATACATACATACAAACACATACATATATACACACATACATATATATGTGTATATATATATATATATATATGTATATATATATATATATATATATATATATATATATATATATATATATATATTTATATATATATATATATATATATATATATATAATGCCGCTAGGTAGTGTGTCATTCCGTCCTCACTTCCGTCATTGGTATAACAACTTGGTCTTCACTTTTAAAGCAAGAAGAATGTGTTCTATTACTTATAGGAATCTCATAATTTGATTGTTGCCCAACAATCAAATTATATCCCTTAAGTACAATTTGATAGCACCATATTTTGTAAACAATGCGTTAAATATAGAGCAAAAACTACCACATCCTTGCATACATGGTGCCGTCTTGTTACAAATACAGTACTGAAGTCTATTGTGTATAATATGTATATGAATATATAGATGTAAAATTCCCATTAAATGAAGATATAAAATAAGTAACCGCTATCATCAAATTTTAAGCTTGGCGCACTGACGAAAATGGCTAGGTAACAGCCCCGATCCACCACTACCCCCCCCCCCCCCCACCCCTCCCGTCCCACCCCCTTTCCCGAATTACAGGAAATGAGTAAAATCACGTAAACTGATAGACAACTAGACCACGCGACCCCCCAAAAATGCTTTAAAATACACCTCTTTTGTAAACAACACACCATTCGAAAAAAAAAACTAAATCGTTTCCTGGCAAAATATTCTTTTTTAAAAAGACGTTTCAAGTTTGTCATAATTCTATTATTTTAAAACCTCAACACATAATCTTTCGCCTAATTTGTGTAAATCAAATGTCACCTTTTCCTACCACCCCCCCCCCCTACCTCCCCCTTCCACCCTTTACGCAATAAACACAAGAAACAAAGCAATAACACGTTTTTAGAGTTTAAAAAAAATATGTAGGATGAAGACGTCACAAACGGAACAAGTCAAACGAAGTAAAAAATAAAAAAAAAATAAAAAAGTCGAACACCGAAGCATCTGCAACGAATAAAACAATTGAAAGGAATTTTAATTACATATTTCTGCAAACGCCATCAGCGGTCTTTTGTTAATTACGCAAACGTGTAGTGTTCCTTTTTTTTTATTGAATTTTTTCTTGCGCGAATTTTAGGATTAAGAGTGTAAGATTATGTTTTCGAAGCGAAAATTAAATTACGCGGCGCGAAAAAAAAAATACACACGTAGCAGCGACTTACCCCTAATCCTCTCTAATGCGTTTAGATGTTTCCATTTCCTATTACATAAGGAAGGAGGAAGAACTGAAAAAAAAAGCGCACTAAAGTAAAAAAAAAATGCCTTCTTTTCAACTTAGTTAACACTAGATTTTCATACGCCCCCGCCGAAATTCGCTTTCTTTGAGAGAGGTAAAAAAAAATTAGCTTTGTGCGAAAAATAATGGGGCAAATATTTCCCGAATCAGTTTAAGAAAATCAGGCACATTTAAGTTAATGACTTTCTTCTTTTATTTATTTTTTTTTTAATTAAGAAATCTTGTGTAGTAGTAGCAGCAGCGGATAACTGGCTGATCAAGGGCGGACAACCCACAAAGGTCATGGATTAAAGGAACCACTGTGATGAAAGCCAAATGACTAAGGGGAGTGAAGCATGCCACAAAGGAGGCGGGAGCTACCGGGTCGTAATTATATTTTGGACGGCGAGAAATTTTAGACTGTTTGCGTTGTTAGAAGTAATACAATGAACATTGCCAGCCGTTTTAAATTCAAGACGCATGCGTTAAGTGTTGCTGTATTTTCCTTTTAAAACAGAAAACAGAACAGAAAATAATCTAATACAGTGCAACTGACAACAAGGAAACAACTTTTCACGGCACATCCACACAAACATCCACACCTATATATATATATATATATATATATATATATATATATATATATATATATATATATATATATATATATATATATATATATATAGTATATATATATATATATATATATATATATATATATATATATATATATATATATATATATATATATATATATATATATATATATATATATATATATATGTGTGTGTGTGTGTGTGTGTGTGTGTTTATACATACCTAAATATATCAATATGAATATATATATGTATATATATATATGTTTGTTTATATACTATATATATATATTATAATATATATATATATATATATAAATATATATATATATATATATATATATATATATATATATATATATATAGGCCATACATATACTTAATATTTTATATATTAGCTAGTATTGTAAATAAAAAAAATCTTTTTTTGCAAGTAATGTTGTTGAATTTATGCTATTGTATTTCGACCGATTCTCGTTATGCAAGAGTACAAAGCTTACTTTACTAACTTAACATAAGACCCGGATTTCATTTTATTAATTATTTTTATTTTTTCAGAGGGGTTTGGGATTTTCTTTTGGTTCTACTTTCATAATCCAAAACTAACCAATATGGGGAAAAAAAAATATATGAAAAAAAATTGAAATCCACTCTTTGATATTTCATAACTCCAATCTGGTGTAGGTTAGGGTAATTGATAACACTACAAAGAGAGAATAACATGAGGCATTAGATCTGCAGTCAACATGTTGGCTGTTAAGGCCCACAGCATGGAGTAGTTTTCTCCCCTTCAGCGGGTATAGATTATCGGCTTAATCTGGCCGAAGGCTGTTCTTTATTTTGTGTCTTTGAACAAAGGATGCCGGGTAAAGCGGAATCTTAACTCACAGGGTCTTGATACTGCCGTCAAGGTATGGAAACAAAATAATTCAATTATCGGTTCTGAAAGTGGGGTTTTTATTTTTTTTAAATTATGTTTTGGTTTACTAATCAGTATTGGTGTGAATATTAGTGTGGGGAAAAAAAAATATTTAACCTAGGTGTGGTTATTGTATTGATGGTTGAAACAGAGGGGACCTGTTTTTTAAAAAAAATATTGTTGTTGTATTTTTCGACGAAAACGAAACTGGTTACAGTATTTCGTTTCTATGTACAATATATGTAGTCTATTTCTTTCGTTTCTATATACAATATGTAGTCTATTTCTTTCGTTTCTATATACAATATGTAGTCTATTTCTTTCGTTTCTCTGTACAATATATGTAGTGTATTTCTTTCGTTTCTATATACAATATATGTAGTCTATTTGTTTCGTTTCTATGTACAATATATGTAGTCTATTTCTTTCGTTTCTATATACAATATATGTAGTCTATTTCTTTCGTTTCTATGTACAATATATGTACTCTATTTCTTTCGTTTCTATGTACAATATATGTAGTCTATTTCTTTCGTTTCTATATACAATATATGTAGTCTATTTCTTTCGTTTCTATGTACAATATATGTACTCTATTTCTTTCGTTTCTATGTACAATATATGTAGTCTATTTCTTTCGTTTCTATATACAATATATGTAGTCTATTTCTTTCGTTTCTATGTACAATATATGTAGTCTATTTCTTTCGGGGTGAAGACATGCTTCAAGAGTGTAGTGCCGCACTCCCCCCATCCCCGAAGAGATGCATGAAAGAAACTGTTCATAAGTGCTGAATGGAAAATCGGATGTACTATCCGCCACTATGCTGATCTCACCAATCAAGTTAATACGTGGGCGTTTTGTTACGAAAGTCGAAATAAAGAATTTAGAAATGTTATTTTCGACACTATATTTTTAACCCCTAACTCAGGAAGTGCAGGATCTTTATCTAAATAAAACTTTTTCAAAAAACTTTTTTACTAATTAAAATGTAATGTCCATTTTAAAATAAAATATGAAACGAAACAGAATTATTATTACCGCATAAAAAATAATTAACAAAACAATCTAAAAAAAAAACACAAACAAATACAACATAATAAAAGAAAATTTTGTGTGAACCGGAAGAATTTAAAAGTAAAAAAAAATAAAAATTTCTTTCCGACAGGAACACGCCAATCAAAGACTTCAACTGCTTCGGTCGGTGCCATGGAAGAAAGAAAAGTGTCTAGGTAATGGCAATAGAATGAGATACAAGCAGGACTAATTTTTATCTTCACACGCCGGGGATCGGGTTTCAAATCTCGTCAGCACCGAGGGAGACCCTCGTCTCTGTTTTCGCAGCCATGTTGACCAAGTAGCGACTGGCGGGGGTTATTTTTAGAAATAAGGGGAGATAATATGGTAGTCAAACTTAAAGGGGAGAGAATCGGCGTTGAAGATTTTTTTTAAAATAAAAATTAATTCAGTATATATTTATACAGTAATATATTTTTAAAGAATAACAATTTTATCTAGATTAAAATAAATATACAATATGACGTGTTAAATATCGAATTTTGTATACTTTTTGTTATACAATTTTTAAAATAAATTGTTTAAAAAAAATATGTTGTGTTTATCATCTAGTTTGACGATATAAAAATTTTAAATATATAATTGTTTTTATATTTTTGTCTGGTTTGATAAAAAGTGGCATATGGTGTTAAGCAGTAGAGGAATGCAGTATTTGTCTGTGTGGTGGGTGGGGGGTAGGGAGGGAGGAGGAGGGAGGGAGGAGGGGGTGAGGATGAAGAGATAGAATGCGATGTACCAGCCAGGCATGAAGCTGAGATTAAATGGAATCTGATTCGCTTCCAGTCCCCCTTGCCAAGTCTGCAACTGGTCAGCAAGGCTAACAGCTCTGGCACCAGTAAACTTGGACGGAAGGGGGGGGGGGGTGAGGGAGGGGGAATCTAATCAACGACCTACCCCCGTCTCGTTTATTACAGAACTCAGAACAAGACCACCGTGTTCCTCCCCCTCCTCCCCCTTCTCAACCCCCCTCCCCCCTCCCAGGGTACAAATGGGCAACGTAACAGCTGCCTCGTGTCCGGACCGCCGCCATTTTGGGGAGGCGAGTCACGCTTGACTGACTCGCGATTGTTATCTTGGAACGGTCATCTCTTGTTTTGGCAGATAGTTTGACACATTTTTTTCTGGCAACCTCTCTGGACATTAGACCCGGCTAGACCAACAGTAGCAGGGAAAACAATCGTAGGGTCTGAGGGCCGATTAGCGGGGCTTCTTAAAGCTAGGTGACTACATAATCGGATACATACAGATAATACAACACATAGAGGGGAGAAATATGGAGTGTGTGAGGGGAGGCGATGTTTAGTGGCTTTTAACGGTATATATATATATATATATATATATATATATATATATATATATATATATATATATATATATATATATATATATATATATTAAAAGAGAGAGAGAGAAAGAGATAAGAGATAGAAAGAGAAAGAGAAAGAGAGAGAAAGAGTAGGAAGGGAGAGAGTGGATTGAATCTACTACTTCTGTCCTGATAGTCTATAGTCTATAGGGCAAAAGCAGTAGTGTTTATTTGTCTCTATGCCTTTTTTGACATGTTTAATAGATAATACGGCCTGTCCCCTGTCCAGGAATCCTTACATATCTTATCAAGCGAGTCAGGTACATATTAGAGCTGAGCAGACTCCAGTAACCGAACTGTTACTTTAGGTTATAATATATATATATGTATATATATATATATATATATATATATATATATATATATATATATATATATATATATATATATATATATATATATATATATATATATATATATATATATATATATATATATATATGTAGATATATATATATATATATATGTAGATATATATATATATATATATATATATATATATATATATATATATATATATATATATATATATATATATATATATATATATATGTAGATATATATATATATATATATATATATATATATATATATATATATATATATATATATAATAATATATATATATATATATATATATATATATATATATATATATATATATATATATATATATATATAATGTATGTATATATATAGTATATAGTATAAAATAGCAACTAAAGCCTACAAGAAGTGAAAGTGACTATCACGATACTGCAGTATGTATGTAGAGGAGCCCACAGATAAGTGGGGGAGAGAAAAATGAGTTTAAAGAAAGAGGAGATAGGAGAAGGGAGATAAAGTGTTGTCTATTAGCCAAGTTGTTAGTCTCCCCGCGCCAACCAACAGAGTAATAGATTACGGTTAACTATGCGAAAATAGGTAGTGGGCGGGGCTGGTTTTTAGTTTACTCCTGGGAGCGCGTAATGAAAGGTCGGGGGAAAATCTTTTTTATTAGTGGGTAAATAACTTTAGATTGTTTGTCGTTAATTAAAGCACATTTTAATCACATATTTTAGCAGTGAAATTAATATAAGAATGTATTTTTATTTAAAAAAAAATAAAGTGTGAATTGATGAATTAGAGTCAAAGATGAAAAAGAAGAATCTGTTTAAGAGATTGAAAAAGGGAGAATTTAATGAGGCGTAGAAAGTAAATAGGAAGAATAGGGCTGGTAAGTAGGTCACCAACCAGTTCTATGGCTCATGCAGGTTTTATTGAGCCGTAGAACTGGTTGGTGACCTACTTACCAGCCCTATTCAGTGATGTTTGAAAAGTAGCAAAGAAAGAATTATGTGAGGCGTGAAAAGCAAAAAAAAAAAGGAAGAACTACGTTAGCCGTGAAAAGTGAAAAAGAAATAAATAATGAGTAGTGAAGAGAGAAAAGGAAGAAAGTATGTGAGGGCGTCAATTGGTTCAGACGAAATACGTGTAAATTACACCTTACACATATTACACAAAAGTTTTCAAACGAACAAGCCTCACACAAAGAACTTTTTTACCCCCAACGCCTTAAAATTTTATCTCTTCAAAAAATGAAGACATCCTTAAATCCTAGGACAGGTAAGATTTTCTTTAAGGGAACAAGTATGTCACCTCAACGTTCTAATTAGTTTTTTTTTCGGCAACAAAAGGTAATGTGTCTTACCTGCGACAGGTGTCTTGCATGGCTGGGAGGCACCTTGAGGTTCCTGGAAGCAGAGAACAGGAGGAATCAGTTACAAGATTACAGAGGATATGGGCAATGAAGAGGTAATGTATTTTTTTGATAACATGCCTTAGCGTCTACGTATGTGTGATCAGTTTTAAAATATTTTTTTTATCAGGTTAAGGACAGGGATGGAGTGACTGTGTCCTAGAGGCCCGAGAAATTTTCAAAGGGGGCTCCAAACTCTAGATTAAAATTTTCATTATGTATTTTTGCCTATCAAATTGGATTTTACGCGTTGGTACGAAGGAGTGAAAATCGTAAAATGAAGAAAGTAAAATGGAGAATACCAACAAATATATATATATATATATATATATATATATATATATATATATATATATATATATATATATATATGCATGTGCATTATGGAGAAAAAAGAATTGTCGTAATATGGAGTAGAAATTATTGTTGTATTTTCGAGAAGAAAGAATTGTTGTATTATGGAGAAGTGAAAATTGTTGAATCATTGAGAGGGCGAAATCAGTGTATTAAGGAGACGTAGAGACAAGTATTCTATTTATGAGAGAGCGGCAGAAATATTTCGTTTGTACTGGGGAATAGAGAGAGAAAAAAATGTATTGTTGGAAAAATATTTAGAGAAAATTGTTGTATTACTTGGATGAGAGAGGTGTTGTAGTTTCGGAAAAGAGCGAACTATTGTGTAATGGAACAACACACTCACATACATAAATACACACACGGAGAAAGAGAGGGAGAGGAAGAGAGAGAGAGAGATAGAGAGAACCGTTGTATTATGGAGAAGATGCAAGTGTGCCAAGAATTCGATTATTTTCTTTCAGAGAAACAAAACATGAAAAGGAACGACAACTCCTCTAAAAGTATTTCAAAACAAAAATTGTTATCTCCCCGTGTGTTTATTTTGTTTATGTTTCACAGGGAACAATAAAGTGTCTTAATTAAGAGTTAATTAAAAGAAGATATAGCGGACGGCCGGGGAAAGACAGCTCGATGTGAAATAAATTTTGTTGATGGTAAGCAAATATAAACAGCCTGACAGAAGTTAAAAACGTTTTTTTCAACCATAATATAATGGAAGGGATCACCTGTAGTTTATAGTGGCAAGGATCTTTTCTGTGTTATAGTGGCAGGGATCTGTTCTGGGTTATAGTGGCAGGGATCTGTTCTGGGTTATAGTGGCAGGGATCTGTTCTGGGTTATAGTGGCAGGGATCTGTTCTGGGTTATAGTGGCAGGGATCGGCAGGATAAGTTTGTAGTCCTAGGGATCAGCAGTTCATTGGTTATTGTAGACAGAGCTAGTCCGAGATAGTTTCGCACTTTTTTTATTTTTATTATTGCGTGCAGAAAGTTCGAAGCAAATTATGCACTAGTTTCATAGATACAACAGGCCTTAGTGTTTGTTTAGTTGGCGATGGGGTGAGCAGCATTTCTTTCCGACATTTATTCTCCAAGGGGAGGTAGCTTGGGGGGTGGATATATTTAGAACTGGGTGTCGGACGGTAGATGTGCTTCGAGGAATGTGGGTTGGGGGGGGGGTGGGGGGGGGGGATGGACAAGACATCAAGTCAGAAAGACAGGACAACAGACATAAAGTATGAAAAAGACAGCCTGTATACATCAAGTTAGAGAGACCGAAGTACCACAAGTTTGAAAGACAGACACACCGACATCAAGTAAAAAAGACAGACATACAAGCATCAAGTAAAAATGACAGACATACAGACATCAAGTAAAAAAGACAGACACACAGACATCAAGTAAAAAGACAGACATACAGACATCAAGTAAAAAAGACAGACATACAGACATCAAGTAAAAAAGACAGACACACAGACATCAATTCAGAAAGACAGACATACGGACATCAAGTAAAAAAGACAGACATACACACATCAAGTCAGAAAGACAGACATACAGACATCAAGTAAAAGACAGACCGACAGAGAAGGAAATTAAACTAAAGAAACGCTGGCAGTGATATAAAGGAAAACGCGGGTCTTTTAAGGGAGATAATCAGGAATTTATTGCTGAGATCATTGAAGGAAATTAAAGGCAAAAATTTGCTACCAAATAATAATAAAAAAAAAAATATATTATAAAAATCTAGAACTTGACAAAAGGAACAATAGAGTAAAAATAGAAAACGTATAGAGAATGATATAAATAAAAATTATGTCAATATTGAATGAATTGAATGATCAATAGACTGTAAGGCAACGTTAAACGATACTTATAAACCTATAGACATCGATGCTAACATTGCTATTTTGAGTTTTAAAATAAAGTGTATACATTTCTCTATTGGAACTGACTAGATGTTTAAATTGATGTATAAATTCATTTAAAAGAAAAACTTTAAAAATAGTACAAAACTAATGCGTCGATAGTACGTGAAGTTGGTCGCTTCTCCGATTAAGTGCATCAGGTGTTTTAATGACCAAACCTAACGCTTAATAATTCCTTGTATAATACGGAAAAAAAGAGTGTATGTGTGTGTGTGTGGGGGGGGGGGGGGGGCTGATTTATTTACTGAACACATATTTTTATATGCTTTGGAACGATATACAGGGAAACTCTACTTCACCTATACTGAAATAAGGTCATGATTTTTAATATTGATGTATCAATTATGATTTTTAACGTAAGAATCCAATTCCGAAAAAGATGGGATTTGTAAAAAAAAAGTGTTTCCGTTTAGGTTTAATTTTCGGTTTCATGCTAGCGAGAAGTTAAACGCTATAGACAAATGTTTAGGGTTTTTTTTTCAGTGGCTTGTATGAGGTTATGGTTAATCTGAAGATTAATTATCACGTGCTGATGGTTGGCCGTAGTACACACAAACAAATGTAAATAAGCCTCGACAGAAAACAGCTGATAAAAAGACCAGATTAAAAGAGACTTACAAAGTGAAAGATGGATAAAAAAAAAAAAAATACAAACAGCCGCGCTAGACACTTATTCATGACGTCAGAAGGATGCGCGCGCCACCCCCTACCTCCCCCCTCACAGATAAAAAGAACAAAGACGTGGACAGGAAGTGATATGAAAAATATACAATTACTCACAAGAAAAGAGAGAGAGAGAAGTGGGGGTGGGGATGGATGGGGATGGATGGGGGGGGGGGGGGGGTGCAAGGTGCTGACTGTGACAAA
Organism: Physella acuta; assembly: GCF_028476545.2. Classification (NCBI taxonomy): domain Eukaryota; kingdom Metazoa; phylum Mollusca; class Gastropoda; family Physidae; genus Physella; species Physella acuta. The sequence continues at coordinate 119,973 of NW_026732708.1, read as the reverse complement.
ATGGAGCAGCAGAAATAAATAGATTGTGATGAATGATTACACGGAGACCCCGTGAGGAACAGGATATTCCTCCAGCGTCGACACAGACAAAACGAAACAACGTTTATGAATTTTGGAGGAGTTATCTTTCTTTATAAAAAAAACTGACTATGAGTTGCTTCCCTTTCGTAAACTAAATTACTTTTAAAACCGTTGTGTAAGTTTAGTAAAAATAGCATACAAAGTAAAGAAAACTATTTTTAAAAAATGATTTAAAAAGCTTGACAAGAGAAATAAACATTGTTAGTATATATTTAGTATATATTTAGGCAACATCAAACGATGATGACATGTATGTTATTGCGAAAAAAAATATGCTACTCAGTTAAACCTTTTACGTTTAATAACTAGAAAAACTAGATAGACTGCAACCCGAAAGTCTCGAGTTCGAATCCGTGTTCAAGTCAGTTGGAAAATAAAGGCGGCTGGGCAAAATGCTGACAACACTATCCTTTTATATCCTTGCCGAGGTAACTGTAACAGATGAACTCTACTTCATCTGCACCATGTATTTTGGGAAAGAACGGGAAAAATGATGAACTTGAAAATCTAAGCATCTTTTAACACTGACCATAAAATATACGTCTTTTTGTCAGAAAAGTATATAAACCACTTTTTTTTTAATCAGAAAGAGAATAAAACATAAGATGATTTTGACAAAATAATATAAAGTATAAACCTGTTTATCAAGGATAGATAAAATATTAGATACATTTTAAAAAATAAATTAATAAACCGTTTTTTGACAGTTATAAAAACTATAAACCTATCACAGATAGAAATAGAAAATATTTTTAAAAAATGAGATTGTGGGTAATACATTGTGAACGTAAACTAATGCCAGTAAAGTCATACAAAATTTGGGAAAGAAAAACAGAACAGGGTCGACCAAGGCATAGCGTCTCAACATCCCAGGCCTATTTTCTTGTACGTCCGCGCTGAGAAACTCCTCAATCGATCGCCGTTCATTGCACCGAAGGCTTGAAAAACACAAAAGCTTTCGCTCGCCAAACACTGGAATAGGGGGTCCGCCTATTGTCTGGAGTTGTCCCTCTTTACAACTCGATAGGAAGGCGTGGAGTCGTTCCTCCTTAGATTTCGATAGGAGGGATGATTTGTTTTTCTTTTTTTTTTCTTTCGTTCTTTCTTTCTTTCTGTCTTTTTTTTTTCGATGTTCACATGCCGATGTTTGCGTCAGTTTTTGTTTTGGGGAATGGGTAGATGGGTGTGATGGGTGGATGGGTGTGAATATGACGATGGATGTAGATTTAAAAATTATATGTTGAAGTGGTGATGGAATTGTTGAAAGTATTGAAGAGTGGATGGGTGGATGGCTGGGAGGATTGATGAAAGAATGGGTGGGTGGGTGGAATGATGTGTGGAATGATGGATGGAAGGATGGGTGAGTGGAGGCACTGTACTAAGTATTCATGAGTGGATGGTGGAAGGGTGGAAGGATGGGTGGAAGGATGGATGGGTGGTAGGATGGGTTTGAAGGATGGATGAAAGGATGTGTAGGTGGAGGCACTGTACTAAGTATTCACGGGTAGATGGGTGGAAGGGTGGAAGGATGGGTGAGCATTGATGAGTGGTTGAGTTGAAGTGTAAGGAGACCACGGTGTCAATACCCAGACATAATCCGTGTTGACCGCTGTGTAGTGATGTTTTATGTCTTGAGACTGAAGACAAATGTGTTTAGAGAATGGGGGTGGGGTGCGAGATAGAGAGGGAGAGGAAGAAAAGAAGAAAGAATAGGCGGATAAACAGAGAGAAAATGCTACACAAGTTACTACGAGGTACATTGGTCTTCAAAGTGGATAAGAACAGTCAACCCGTCTACGGTCTGTGTGAGGTGTACACACAAGTATTGTTTTATTTTCTTGTGTGGTAAGAAAAATCAAAAGCATGTCAGTCAGAAACTCTTAAAGATATTGTGTTATTTCCTTGTATTTGGTGGTAGGGTAAGTCAATCCAAGGCAGTCAGAAATTGATACAGATATTGTATTATTTTCTTTGGTATTGTGGTGAGAGAAATCAAAACAGGTAAAAAAGACAATTGCGGTATTGTTGATGGCGTATCAATAAGTTTTCCATAAGAAGATTTTAGCCTTGACGCTATTGAATGGGTCGGTACCCTAATCCACCACCCTCCCCAACACAACCACCAACCACTGCTTGTTCTGTATTCTGGTATCGTTATAGACAAGTTCAGTCTAGTCTTTAAGAGACTTGCCGAGTTACCATGAACAGTTTCTTGTCAGGCATTTGGGGTAGGGGGCAGTTGAAGGTTGGGTAAGATGCTTGAATTGTGTGGTAGTCAGGTTTGGTGTCAGGTGGGGGGGGGGGGTGTCGAGCATAGGGTGGTGAATTAACAAACGGGTGGGGGTATATGGTTGTGGGGGGGGGGATTAGACTGAGATTTTGTGATTAAAAAAATGGAGATATTTTGGTTTTAAACTCAAGACTTGAATGTAGAAAACTGAAAAAAATAGAAGGGCGATAAGTTACAAAGTAAGAGAATGTGTAAGGGGTGGGGGAAGGGTGTGGGGTGTGTGTGCATTGGTGCGGTGGTGGGTTAAAGGGTGGAAAAAAGGGATGGGGAGGGAAGAGGGGGTGAGCGAAGCAAGAAAGGAACTTTTTCAAACAAGAAAAGGAATCAAAGATCGAAAAATGGGCCGACGCTATTGTCCCGTGCATCGATTCGGTCAGGGAGGAATTGCGTCCCTTTTTCGAGAAGGGAGGAAACTCGGCCCTCTTAGACAAATGGCACAATGGAACAGAATAAAAATGGAGGGGAGGGGAGGGAGTTCTGGAGAAAAGTGCCGATAGACGATGAGGAAATAAGAGGAACAGGAAGGAAAGAGAGAAAGAGAGAATATAGAGAAGAAGAAAAAAAAAAGAAATAGAATGCAGAGTGCTATCGTCAACCGGGGAAGGGCACTCTTCAAACACAGAAAATTTTGACAATAAAAATCCCACTTTTTATGAGAAAATAAAATTTAAAAGAAAAAAAAAAACCCACCCGGAATGGCTAAGAGAATTCTATCAGGGATTTTTGCTTTTTGAATGTGATCTTAATGCTTCAGGAGATGGGATAACAAACACAGAAATTCTCCCCAAAATAATATCTGGGGAAGATTTTTTTCTTTTTTTTTTTTTTCTTCCTTTCTACCACTCAAACCTCGTTGTTGTTGTTGTCAGAAAAATCGGTAGACATCTCAGAGTTGTTCCCCCTGTTTTAGTTGTCCTCCCTTTACTTTTTTGTCTCCCCTTAGTACCCAGGAACCATTATTATGACAATTTCTTTGAAGGCACCGGTCTTTGGAAAATTTATTGGAAAATGCGAAAGAATTTGATGAAATGATCGCGAGCTGTCCCTTAGCATCGGTAGAGAAACTTGCGCGATTAGGAAATAAAAGGGAACCGCAAATTGACAGGAAAAAAAAACCACTAAACAAAACTAAAAATTGCAATGTTAGTGAGGCGTATTTGATGTTAAAAATCTATATTTCTTGTGCTTCGCCCAAAAGCATCCGTGAAAATAGAAATAAAAAGTACAACTCAGTTGTGATAGACGTATATTGTGTGCAGATGTAGTACAATTCATTTCTTTCTATCAACTATGCATGATTTATACATGCACAGCATAATAAAAAATAGACGTATTGTATAATTTGTTTAGATGAATGTGTTTTCCTTTTGTAAAGTTTAAATTTATAGTTAGCGATATTTTCATAACGTAATTCAAATATAAACCTAGTCACAACTTCTATTTTTAAACAATTCACTTTGTCGAAGACCAACCATCGAAACATTTTAGGATCTTTATTTATCGTGGCCACAAAAAGACAGATTTATTTTTCATAAATGTAAACCAATAATACTTTTTTTTCTATATATGTAAACAAACATGGAGTTAACCCTACTTCTTTTATTGTTAGACTACATTAAACGAATGACTGAATAACAGTTCAATCCACCGGGCTATAAATAGCCTCGCCCGGTCACATGTCAATGCAAGGGATCCGAAAGGAAATATTTCAGCCGCAGTCGACGCAAAACTTAAGTGATATTTCATTTCTCGGCTCACGTCTCGGCTCCAAAGGCCCTGATGGCCCGAGCATTGGTGGCCCGTTGGCCCCTCTCGAGGCCATCAATCTGGTCCGTGTAGATGTATGCAGATCTGTGCACAAGTCTAAACGCCACCGTCTGGCCGGTCCGTCAGCAATGACAGGGGGGTGCCAGAAGTCGATGGGTGCCCGTCTGCAGCTCTGCGGCCTCAGAATTCCAGACGTCTCCTGAAGGTACCTTGTGGCGTTGAAGACATTGTTCCGGTATTTTTTCAACACACCGACACAACTTGGTTTATAATCTTTTAGCTTAAGAATACGCTGTCGAATAATATATCCTATATATATATATATATATATATATATATATATATATATATATATATATATATATATATATATATATATATATATATATATAATGCAAAACTACGACTAGACTGCTAACCTCGAAAGTCTCGAGTTCGAATCCGGGTTCAAGTCAACAGAACCTCCATCCAGCTCGGATAGGTACGTAACTTATGTTATGTTATGGACAGTAAAGGCGGCTGGGAAAAGTGCTGACCGCATTATCCCTTTATATGCTAGGCCACAGAAACATATGGACACTACTTCATCTGCCTAACGGATTGCTAGCTCTATAGCGGATACGAGTAGTTCAGCTTCCGGCTAAAAAGTTGCAGTTAGAAATAGATAGGGAATAAATTTAGAGTAATAGTCACATTATATTGGGCGTTCTTCTTCAGTACGATTTATATGACGTTCCAACTTCGCATTTCTTTTTATGACATACATATTTTAGTGCATTCTTATACTTCAGTGTAAACCAGTTAATAAGTTATTGTTAATCTGCTTAAAATTCGGTATAAACCAGCTTGTAATTCAATGTAAACTAGCTCATAATTAAGTATAAATCAGCTTACAATTCGGTGTAAATCAGCTAATAATTCGCTGTAAACCTGTATATAATTCAGAGTAAACCTGTGTAAAGCGACACCATGAACATGAACCATCAGTCGCGAAGTCCACACGTAAAGAGAAAGGGAACCAACACCACCATCACGACGTAAAGAAGCGCGGACGTGCCAGAACACAAGGCTGGCTTATCATTGTTTGTGGGGTGAGGTAGTGAGTGACATGTTCCACTCGCGGTCGTAGCATCATATAGGTATTTTTTTTTACTACAGCTTAGGGGTGGGGATGTGGCGGGGTAGACTGGATAATATTGTTAGGGACGGGGGGGGGGGGGGAGAGTTAAATTAAAAGTACATTGCGTGTAGCTACAATTTTATCACACCACATCAAATACGTTATATATATATATATATATATATATATATATATATATATATATATATATATATATATATATATATATATATATATATATATATATATATATATATATATATATATATATATATATATATATATATATCAGTGTTCCTTGGTAAATTTGCCTTTATGCGTATTTGTTACAGTAGAGCTATACTCAGTACATTGATTAAGCGCAACAACAAAAGCATGAAAGATTTTTGTCACCTTTATTTATTGTAAATGTTTTAATTTTTTTTTTTTCTTGCAACAAAAGCTAACCTTTCCTAAACATAAATCATTTCGTTTTCTCCTCCCCCCCCCCCCCCCCCCCCAAAAAAAAAAAACTCCATCCACTCCATCTAACTCTTCATCTACCCACCCCATCCCAGCCAGGGAGAAAACAATTCATTTGTCATCACTGGTATTCGCGCCCCTGTCTTTTGTCTCTCGCGCCGTCTCGTCCTTCGCCAGCCTGTAACATTGTAACCCATCGACCCCCCCCCGGCGGGCAGTGCACCCCCCCTCCAATCTGTTGTCACCTCCCTGCGCGACGCCGTTGTAAACAATACCGACTGTTCGCCGCCGCTGAACTCAGTGTTTGTTGATGTCATGTTGACATCCAGCGGCTCTGGCATTTGTTTCGCGTGCTGCCTCGGTATGGAAGAAATTCGCCACCGTTTTTTTTTTTTGTTTAGGGTTATTTTTAGATTGGTGTTAGTTGGGGGACGTTCCGAAAATATCAACATAATACATCTTAGACAAAAAGGTATTATAAGAGTGGGACAGTGGCGTAGCCATAATTGTCTCATGGGGGTGGGGGTCCACTTTTTTTCCAGCATTATATATATATATATATATATATATATATATATATATATATATATATATATATATATATATATATATATATATATATATATACGTTTATATTTTTAAACTATGTGATGTGTAGGTCTATATATGTAATATTTTGATGCGGCAGTAAAGTATGTCTATCATCTTTTCCTTTATCGGACAGCGTACTGTATGTTCATTAGAATTACATTTTTTTTACTAAAAAGTAGTCTAAATTAAAACAAATAGTGTAAGTAGGTTTATATTGTCTTCACTCTTTTCTCAGTAATCAGTTCCGGTACCCAACGAAAAGGACACCAATTACTCTTTAGAGGTGTCTCAAAACGCATAATGTTACTTTAACATTGAGTCTTGCAAATACATTGTTTATTTCAATGAAGTCAAGCATCGAAATCAACAGACTCTGATACAGTAGGTCTTTATGGAATTAGGTCAATGTATGAAGGTTTCACCTAGCAGAGTTGATTTACGACATTCGTGAGGTTACTCAGCTCTAAAGAGTACCTATCGCACTTTAGGAGTACCGTTCTAGATACATTTCCACAAAAAAAAAAAAAAAAAAAAAAAACAAAAAAACAACCACCACCTTCAAAACCATGATCTAAAATATAAGCTTCATCTAAAATAAAGCATGAACAGTACATATTTTAAACATTCAGAAACAAAACAATAACAAACAAACAAGCAACAATTTATTACTGCAATTAAAAAAGCAACCCATTTTCTTTTTAATTTCATTATTTCGTTTCAGTGAAGTGGAACCCTGTTGTATATTTTATAACTTCTACACCGGCCTTCACAAGAGGGGAGATAAATCTTCTCACGGCAGCTAAGACAAGGGAGATTATTACTGTGTAATACCTTAATTATTATATATGCCATTCCAGGGGGCATAACTTCTCAGTCTGTGACGCAGCTAGTAGGAGCGTATAAAAGATGAAAGACGCGTTAATGAAGATCAAAGCGCTAAAGATGGCAGCTTGAAATGGCGAGGAATTTTTGAGGGTCGCGGATTTCAAGAGGAGGAGTAACTACGGGGTGGAGGTTGGGGTGGGGGTGGAGGTGGGGGATTGGATTAGCGTTTACGGCGAAACAACGTGGTGACATCATAGACGTAGAACGGGACGGTTTGAGATTTATGTTAGCAACTAAAGCTTTCTAGCATTGATCGCTTTAGGTTGTTGTTGTTGTTGTTTTTTGCATTGTTGTCAGTTTTTGTTTAAGTGAGTAAATTAGTCAAATTAAAATAAAAACAAGTATGAAAAGCGTTATAATAATAAGCTTTTAAATGTACTAAAATTTTGAAAAGAGAAATATATTTTCAATTATTTTTTCGACCGTTTCATTTTACGTATTGTGATGTTTCAACTTAGTGTCACAAAAAAAAAAATAAATAAATAAAAGCTTGTAAAAAAATTACTATTTGAAAACTTTATTTAAACCTAAATGATTGTATTAAATCATATTGTAATTATAAAAGTTATAAATATTAACATTAAAATTGTTCAAATTATGCTTATCCGGAAAAGTAAAGATTACGATATTTAAAACTCGGGCATGTGTAAATGCTCATTTGATTTTTGATAGTATCGATGCCTTAAATTAAGCCTGACGATACTCTCGACTCGGACCTTAAGCCTGCAACTTATAAAATACTAACCATGAAAGACTTGGAAAAAGATAATGCATATGCATCACAAGCTTTAGTGAGATTCAAAACACGCAACTTTAGATTTATACCATATCTTTTAGAATAATGAATTGATTAAAGAAGACGGAGAAAAAGTTAAGAAATTACATTCTTAAATTCTGAGTGACGAGATATATTTATATCTATCTAAAACAACAAGGCAATAAAACCAAAACCTATTCCTTTTTAAAATAGTATGAGATTGTGGTTATGCAAGCTACAGATAATGTGTTGTATAAATATTTAGGCCTCCTTAAAAACAGAACAGATCTTAAAAGAAGATGTTATTCAGCACAGCTAAAATATGGTTTTTGAAGTCCGTAAATTGAACTCTAATTCTAAAATTAGAAGTAAACAAGTAAATTGAACTCTAATTCTAAAATTAGAAGTAAACAATCCCTTACCTGGTCCTTTTGCTTGTTGAGGTTTTCGCGAATGTTCTGCAAATGGCTGATCATTTCACTAATCTGTCGCTCCTTTTCGCTGAGGGTAGCCTCCCCTGCCAAAACAGCTTGTACCGTTTCCATGACTCTGGGCTGATCACCAAGGTCAACGCCAGAGGTCAAGGCCACCTCCGAGGACGTGTCCGAAGCTTTGGAATTCAACCGCCTCAGGACGGTTTCCATTGAGCGTTTGTGCGAGTTGAACAGACCCGTCGATCCGGCCGCTGAGGAAATTCCCGAAGGCGTAAGCTTGGTGGGCGATGCTCGACCTACGCTAACGATGGGAAATTCGTCGACGCGGGACTCGTTTTCGGAATCCACTTCCCCGAGATTATTTTTCCGGGCGTCTGTACTCTCCAAATCTCCGTCTTTCTCCGCCCCGCTCTCGTCGATTTCCGTGTCCTCGTCGGCTTTATCCTCGAATTCTTCCTCAATGGGGTCTTTGTTCGAGATCAGCTCGGGTTCGTCTTCGGGGTCAGAATGATCCGAGGTTGTCGCTCCGTTGGCTTCCAGAGTCGATTGTGATTTTACCAGTTCTTCTTTAGGAAGCTTGGTCGGCGTGTTCTTCCGCTTCGAAGACATAGTCCTGAGTAATGGAAAAAAAACATGTATTATTTGTGTGAAAAGTTCAAAATTTTAAAAAATAAAATAAAATGAAAAGGGGTTTATCTTCTTAGGTTAGGTGCAATGAAGTCAGGGTTGGGTTAAGGTTTAGTGAGAGGTTGAGATTTTAAAATTTGGATTAGATTATTTTGATTGTTAAGTGCCAGATAAAAAAATTTGAATGACTTCGATTAGGTTAGGATTGGGTACCGGTATCAACGATATTGATGTAATGTATCAAAATACATTTGTTGCTTCTATTTCGGGCATAGCCTGATGGCACGAAAGATAAAGAAATGATTATAAACATATTTTTTCATCAACCATTTCAACCAGTATATTTACAGATTAGAATTTTAATGAACTTTTTGTTAAGTACATTTAACATATGTTGAATAATTCAAATAATATTGCTTATTTATATGTATTTAGACATATTATAGTTATAATAAGGAAATGGACTAGTCAACATATTCATTGACATACTGGTATGTAAGTCAATACTTGTAAAATTTTATAAATAAAATATTTCAGTTATACATTCAGACTTAGTGACGCAAACATTATGATAATTAATTATATTTATAATCTTACGTTAATTGCCATTTTAAAAAAATGCTTACATTTGTCTAAATTTTAAAAAAAGCACGATAATTAATTAGAAGAAAATTAAACTCCTTTCGTTTTTCATCACGAACCACTTCTAATTATTTTAATTAGCGGAGTTTGTAGATTAAGGTTTCTATCTCTTCTGCACGTGCGCACATACTCAACTCACGCACACTTTTAAAAGTGTACATGCCCCTGTTGACGGAGTTCCTACTCTCCACGCCTCATTCATAAACTTTCATTGACCAACCCCACTATATCTGGTAGAACTCACTCAAAACTAAGTTGGCGCTAAATGTAAACATACAACGTTTTTTGCCTCATTGTCTTTTGTCTTAAAGTTAAACTTATACAACATTTAATCCCCCGCATACTTCCGCTATCGTAAGGTCAAACTTCAAAGGTCAAGTTTAAAAAAAAATTAACGAAGAGAAAAATTTATAAGGGAAAGATAATCTGCGGTTTGTGTTTTTTTTACTTTCTGTTCTTTAGGGTTTATCTTTCTTGTTGAAAGGGATGGATGCAGGGTACGAGAGCGTGCTCCAGGAGACAATGACCGCGCTGTCGGATATGGTGAGTTCTAAACACGTGCCGAAGGGTGGTTGTGTGTGTGAGCACGTAGGGAGATGGGGTGAAATGTTTGGAGGTGAGTACCCGAAATGGAAGTGGGTATAGGGGCTATGGGTGAGTTTTGGGATGTGTAATTGGGCAATGGGTATATGGGCTGTGGGTGACGTTTGGGATATGTAATTGGGCAATGGGTATATGAGATGTTTAATTGGGCAATGGGTATATGAGATGTTTAATTGGGCAATGGGTATATGAGATGTTTAATTGGGCAATGGGTATATGAGATGTGTAATTGGGCAATGGGTATATGAGATGTTTAATTGGGCAATGGGTATATGAGATGTTTAATTGGGCAATGGGTATATGAGATGTTTAATTGGGCAATGGGTATATGAGATGTTTAATTGGGCAATGGGTATATGAGATGTTTAATTGGGCAATGGGTATATGAGATGTTTAATTGGGCAATGGGTATATTGATGGTTTTTGGGATGTGTAATTGTGCAATATGTATAGGGGTTGTGGGTGATTTTTGGGATATGTAATTGGTCAATATGTATAGGGGCTGTGGGTGATTTTTGGGATGTGTAGTTGGGTAATGGGTATATGGACTATTAGGTAATGGGTGTATGGGCTGCGGAAGAAATTTGTTGAGTGTAATTGGCCAATAGGTATATGGACTATGGATGACTTTTGGGACGTGTAATTGGGCAATGGGTATATAGGCTGTGGGTGATTTGTGGGATGTGTAATTTGGAAATGGCTGAGAATGAATTTAAAGATGGGTTGGTATATGCCGTGTATTCAAATTCCGTTGTAATTTGGTGTTGGTATGTGGGCTGCGGAAGAAATTTGTTGAGTGTAATTGGGCAATGGGTAAATGGACTATGGATGACTTTTGGGACGTGTAATTGGGCAACGGTATTATGGACTGTGGAAGATGTTGCTGACATGTAATTGTTATATGGACTGAGGGCGAAATATAGACATATAGACATTGGGTTAATACGCAACTCATACACTCATTAGACATAAGGATGTACCTTTAAGTTTGCAACTAAGCGCTTTATTTCTACTTCCTTCCCCTACCACCGCACAAACAACCAGACGCGAAATATTTAATTAAGAAATGATATAAAACAAACCAGAGATAGCGCAGGACGCGTTGATGACGTCAGGAGTTATAAAAATGTTTGATATCTAGAGAGTCGTTGCCCCTGATTTAGCCCACCTCATGAACTCGGTTATGTGCCCTGTTTTAATTATAGCTACACTTTGGTGTAATGACGTTGATGCAGAAGTTTGCAGTACGTTTTTAAATATTAAAATTTTCGTTCTAATTAGCGTGAAGAATTAATTTAGGTACATTTATAAATTTAATAATTTTCATTAGTAAAGCTGTAGTATAATTGTAATAATTAAGATAACCATCCCACCCCCTTTCACCCACACTATACTCAAAACTAACATTTGAAAAGATTAGGACTATTTCTTTACCAACTACACTAAATACGTTTTCACTTAACTATTTTTAAAAATTTGTTTCAATTTGTAGTTTAAAATATACTTTAGAATTTTGTATATTTAAAATAAAAAAGAAACGTAATAAAAACAAAGCGTCTAATTTAGTTGAATGGAAATTCCCATTCCCAACTTGAAGAAAACCCCACAATTATCCCAAACTCCCTAGCCTCTGCTTACAATACTCCTCTTGTTAAAAAACAAGAAAGCACATACGACGCCACACCCATATGATACAATGCTCATTACTATACAAATCTTTTATTTTAATGAATTCAAGGATTTTCATTTAAATATCACCCCTCCCCCCACCCCTACTTGGACAATGCTTCTTTCTTAGACTTGTATACTTTCCCCTGTTTCATATTCACCCTGTGACCTCCAGGCTTCTTAGCTTCGCGGATAAGATTGCCGGGAGAAAGAAATCTTTGCATGAGCCCGCCCCACCCTTACTTTCATTGAAAACCGAATTTAAAAGTAATAATAAAAAGTAGAAATTTTATAAAATAATATGGTGAATAGGCAAATTTCCACATATCATATGTTTAATCTTTTAAATGGGAGATAATAGATAAAGTATATAACAGAAGGCTTTAAATAAACCAACATTATAATTTAAATTAATTAAAAATCTTGGAAACACAATAAATCATGTAACTATATATATATATATATATATATATATATATATATATATATATATATATATATATATATATATATATATATATATATATATATATATATATATATATATATATATATATATATATATATATATATATATATATATATATATATGTATATATATATATATATATATAAATATATATATATATATTAAAACGAAAAAACGGATTCGAACAACTGCTTCATTAAAAAGAATGGACGAAAGAGGAAAGAAACAGATATAGGTATCAAACAAGGGAGGTTATAAAAAGAAAACCCACAATAAAAACTTGATATCACCAGGAGTAAAGAACAAAAAAAAACAACCGAAAAGAACTCCGGGAAACAAATACTCCACGCTTGTCAAGGCAATACTAAATATTGTTCTCTGCAGATAACTCTGCGTTTCCTCGGATGTCTAGTTATCTGCCCTTGCCTGAAATGACGTGGTTTCTGCCCTGTTAATCTTGTTAAATTACTTTAAAATAATGATCTATTCGTGCTCTGGCCTGGCCTGGGACCCTGGGTGATGGTATCTTTTCGCTCACGTTGCAGTTGCTTCCCTTTACTATATCTCCACCCCCACACACAACACCCCACCCCCAAACACTATCCCCCCCCCATCTGTAAAATACACCTCGTTCTAATAGTGCTTGTTGATGTTGGTTACCTCTCCTAGTTTAATCAATCTCTAAAAAAAAATGTTTCGAAATTTTAAGGTTAAAAACGAGAAAAAAAATGTATGTTTTATTATCAATTGTGAAGACTCCTTAATTGATTTAGGTCGTTAGGGAGGTAAAATTCAAATAATCATTAACACCAAGGTACCTTGATGAGGTGTGTTTAAAAAAAAGGTAACAAGGTATGCTAGTTCTTGAGTAAAGAGATATTGAACGCACAATAAACACGTTTATCTATATATTTGTTTCTTTAATTATAATTCGTGGCTTTCTTAAGGTCATCAGTGAAAGTTCACATTTTCTCAAACAGTGGTTCTAACGATATGAACTAAAGCACATAATGGTGTTGTGCACCAACACTAGCCTCCCCTCCTCTCCACAGACACATAACCACACACACATACACACACACACATTATATATATATATATATATATATATATATATATATATATATATATATATATATATGTGTGTGTGTGTGTGTGTGTATGTATGTGTGTGTGTTGGGGGTGTATGCGTCTATATTTACTTAGGGAAACCTATATTTATATTATACATATATAGTTGTCTATATATATATAATGTATATATATATATATATATATATATATATATATATATATATATATATATAAGAAATAGACATATTAGTCTATGAGTTATACGTATGTATACTAGCATTTATATATAGATGCATATAAATATCTATATAGATCTATATCAGAAAGAGAAGTGTGAGTGTGTTAGTTGTGTACGTGGCAAATATCATCTTTAGACATCATCAATTGATGTCATAAACAGGACTATGTTGGTGTTGTGGACACCACTGTGGTGTTGTGTACACCACTCTGATGTTGTGGATACCACTGCAAGAACCTGCTCACCAGAAGGTCACACCAACAGGTGTCTAGGGGTTGCACTCTACCTCCTGCCACACGGACGTCCCTCGGGATCATCTTACGCATGCGCACTCGTGCCCAACACGGCCTACGATACACCTCCCCACTAAATTATGATAAAACCCGTAGTTAACACTTTACACCCCACCCTTGTTACCGCACACAAACTAAATTGTTAACCCTCCACCCCTCGCAACAATAAATCAAATTTCAAAATTCGTTTTTTAATACTCTCCCCCGCCATAACGTTTTCTACCCTATCTTCTATACAGCAGTGAATCCTCTAATCAAAACAGAGATGACAGTCCAGCTTCAGATGTTACTGCAACAAAAATGATGTATTCATTGTTTTGATTGGCTGTAATTAGTACGCCCCTGGCCTGCACCCCTATGGAAACGACCAGCGTTGATAAACATTAAGATACCCAAACATCCATAATACGCATATTGCGATAACGCATGAAACCGGTCCATGAATAAAAGAAATCATAAATTCCTGACGGTGCAGACGATATTGTTTTTATCTGCGGCATTTCGCGGGCTTTATCGAGATCCCGTCTCGGGTGCGGGCTAACTTGGTGGTCCGGGGGAATACTCTAGAAAATAAGACACCAAATAGGGCGCGGACAATAATACATTACATAATATTCATTTGACATCTTGATAGGCTGGGGGGGGGGGAGGGTCATAACATGGAAAATACATATTTATTATGGAGATATATATATATATATATATATATATATATATATATATATATATATATATATATATATATATATATATATATATATATATATATATATAACACCGTTTGCTAACTGAAGTAGATCTCTCATATCAGAATGCAGCCATCTAGTCATGTGGTAGGGATTACGCTGTAAGCTTTAAATATTAGGGTCAATTTAAAAAAAAAACCTTTAGTAGACACATAATTTTTTGTCATGCTTTCTATCGTGGAAACTGTATGCCTTTTACTTGACAATATGTCCCAGTTAAAAAAAAACAAACAACAACAACGGCAAATAAACAACTAGTTCAGCTTATATGTTGATATGATTTTTCCGACATCTAATACAATCATTAAAACTATACATGTTTTTCTTCACAATGTTCGCCAGTTTAGAAAAAAGAAGAAACAGCTAATTCAGATAATGTTGATATGATTATTCTAACATTAATATAACCATTGAAACGGTACTTTATAATATTCCACAGAACAAAAAAAAAGAAAGAAACCAGTTCAGATAATGTGGGTATCATCAATCTCCCATCTATACAACGATCAAGGCCAGCGAACCAAAATGTAGACAAAACATTATTTCATGCTACAAATTCAGCTGATTCTAATCTCTAATTATTGAAATTCAAACTAACAGATTAATCCCGTTTCCTTAACCGCGCGTATGCAGGTTAAATCCGATGCGGTAAATCCTCCCGGATTAACGGACAATAACCCTCGGATTAGACAATACGTGTAAGATAATCTCCAACATCAAACGATAGTGGACCGCTCACTGCTCCTAGTGCAAGATCCCATCTCTTCACTGATATGCTGTCTGGCCAGATTTTTTACAATCTTATGGCCAACTTGCAGGACCAGTTTGCACTTGTCTACAAATTCAAACACACTTTGGCCTGATTTTTAAGACAATGAGGGTTAAAAAAAAACTAGTTTGGTCGCGTCGATTGCTGACGAGATACATTATTTAACATGACTCAGAGCTGTGAGCCACTTCTTTAAGTTTTGTTGAAGTTTTGTAAATAGTGTATAAATCGTTTAGTGTATAAATCGTATTTATGAATTTACAAAACATTTTGTATGTTGATTTAGGTCTTATAATTTAAATGAATTCAAAGTTATATTAAATAAGCTGGTTAAAAAAAAACAACTATAAAAAACAGGGTTTTTGTGGGAAAATGCAAAGATATCCTCAAAAGTGGGAAAAAAATATGTGGATGTTCCATATGTCATGGGAACATTGGGTAAAGGTTATGTTTTGTTTTAAAAATCATATTTAAAAACAAATAAAGTACTTAAAAAAATATAAAAAAAAACTGCGCTGTAAGTTTACTAATCTGATGTCAGAAATTCAGTCCAGGCGTCCAAATCAATTTATTTTTATACACATTAGTATTATAAGGTATATAAAATTATGTTAAATCACATGTCAAAATGTACAGTCAAAATTAAACAGGGTTTTGAATGTAATTCTGTAGTGCACATTACTAGAATTAAATAGAGCCTTTTTAATCTGATAGAGGGGATAGATCATATCAATTTCATGGCTGACGCCTCACAATATCAGATAGCAGGTAGAAATGGGTTAATATAAAATGTTTTAACATATTTGTATAGTTTGGTATTTTCTTATATAGTTATATACCTATATATGTGTAGTAATAACAACAGTAATGTGAAAGTATGGGGATATATGAATTTAAAAAAAAAATTTAATGTCTTAGATAACTAAGTAATTATTGATGAATTTTAAAAAAATGTAAATAAAAACTATAATCAAAGAACGACATTTTCATATTTCTAAATTACGTAATGTATTTCGTACTTAAATAGCGGCCCAATTACCAAATGTGTTTACAACACATGTAAATTAGATGTAATCCACAATATTTTAACACATAACAAATTTTAACAACAAATCCTTATATTAGCTCTTTATGACCTAGGAAATTTAACCATTTTTTTTTTATAAATAAAAAAAAAATCTTTTGAATCCACTTAAAAGTAAATCGAAAATCGTATTCTTCTTTAAAGTTTAATTTATTTAAAACGTGAAAATAAATAGATTTTATAATTTTACAAAAAAAAAAATAAATAAATAAATAAATAAATACAAATTATTCTCAACACATACCGTTCATCGTATCAAACATTGGTAATGAAAACTCATCTTCATCGTACACGAAACAATCAACCAATAAAATGGCAGTCACCGGCTTTATTCCAGGTATCCCCTCCCCTGGCCACACTCCACTGACGCTGATCGAAGCGTGCAACCACGTGACAACCGTATCACAATCAAAGAATACAATCCATTACTGTTTACTCGAGAAAGAGAAGAACGACCGCCATCTTTACTAACGACGTCCCATCAATCATAAATACCTTCCAAATCAAAGCTTCCCCCTACTTATTAATTCCCTCCCTTGCTTGTAACGTAGCCAGGAAAATGATCTCCCTTTAAAAAAAAAAGCTGTAATCACCGATTTAACAGGTCTATTTTTAGAAACACGAATGGGCTTTGTTTATTTAATGTACCTAAGACTCGCTAAGTAAATTTAACTTGGACTTAGTGAGTTGGGTCTGTTATTTATTATTACATCAGAACACTCGCATGGTAAGATGCAACAGGGTTGGGTTTTGTGTTCTTCAAAATAAATTTAAAAGAAAAATTAATTAATTCCATTATTGTCAAGCAATCCTCCTAACGGGATTATATTTATATAGCACGGCATAAACTCGATCGTACGTAGACAGAACTCTGACATTTGAATTAATTTAGCTCTAATTAATGCTGGTTACATATTAGAGCTGACTAGACTCAGACAACAATCTACGAATTTCATCAAAACCGATATTGGAACCTAGACCTTCAAGCATAGAGACCACATGTCTTACTGTCTTACATTACGACCCCCCCCCCCTCCCAGTCTACTCGAGGTTATAAATATCCCATAATTTCAGTCAGACATGTGACGTCACTAAGTCGCCCCAAATCACATCACAGTTTATTTGACAAGGTACAATGTATTACACAAAAAAAAAAAAAAATCTTTATGTTTGCTGATGAAGGCCTTTGGGCGACACAAGTGATGGATAAGCAGGGTTAGGGTCGAAGGTTGGAGGTGAGAGGTCACGGGGCAGCTCCTTTTTATAAGGAAAGGGGCGGGGGGAGAATAGAACAGGTTTAGATAAAATTTAAAAAAAATGTAAAAAATAAAAACAGGCTACATCCTCTTCTTAAGCCGTCGTATCAATCGATTGTCGTTCATGTCTGTCGTCTAACATACAGTGTCATGAACGCAAGATGGTTGCTAGGGGCATTGATTGTGGGTGTGGGTGGGGGTGGGTGGGGGGGGGGTAAGAGTAGGGAGTCAGTAACGAGGAAGGGGATTAAACTGAAGGAATTTAGCTTTGATTGAAGATTGTAGCTGTTTATAATTAAGTGAACAGCGTCGTAGCAATTTTTTGCGAGACCTAAACGTCTTTAGGGCAGATGGAGTAGAGTATTTCTGTTATTCGTTATACACAAACCTATAAGGTAATCAGCAAATTATTAATAACAACACAGTGTGTTAAGATAGTTGCGTAAGCTTATGAAGTAGGACATCATAGTCGATACAAATTTATAAATTGCTATTTAAAAAGCTAGCCAGCATGAAGAATTATTTTGAAATGTTTATTTTATTTAATTGCTATTATAAATTATATTGAGAGGTTTAATATAAAACAATAACCAGCAATTACGTTGTGTACAGTCTAATTGTTGAGGTATCCAATGATATATTTTTATTATTTATTTCAACTTAAAATTAAGTAACTTTTGCTAGAATGTATAACCATTTCTTACAGACTCATTTTCTCTCTCTCTCTCTCTCTCTCTCTCTCTCTCTCTCTCTCTCTCTTTCTCTCTCTCTTAATGTTATTTAGCATAATAGCAAAAAAAAAAAAAAAAACCATAATATTTAAAAATTTAAAGGATTTCTAGTTTTCAGCAATAATTTTTTAAAACTGACGTTTACATATAAACATACATTCGCTCGCTATTAATTACATATGTGAATAGTCCCATATTGAAATACTATTGGATTCAAAGATTCTCACTCCCCCCCCCCCTTCCCATCCCACTCCCACCCGCATAATATACAGAACGTTTTATATCCCTTGTATTACACAACGCGAGAAGCACTGCGGGAATGCAATACAGCTGGCGGATAATGGTTGGTGGCTATGGACGGGATAATCAAAACTCTCAACATCATTAAACAGTGATCACATTGCCCCATAAGGAGGGGGGGGGGGGGTGTCAGAAGAAACACAGAGGGGGGGGAGACAAATGATGACTACCTGGTCGGGTCCTCCTTGAGTAAGACGGATGACCCTCGCGCCCTCTAGCGGTGAAAAATAATAATATGGATGGGCCGCGGGTGATGAATCGAGAGCGAGCGTCAATTGATGGACTAAATGTTCAATTATTTGGACAGGGGGGATCAATGCTAAATTGTTTGTTTGGAAGGAAGAAAGGTGGGATTAAAATTAGGAGGTGTGGGGGGGGGGGGGGGTCAGCTGTGGGAGTGTCTGGGGGGGGGAGGGGTTGGGTGATGCAGAACATGTTTAAGATTGTAGGAATATGGTCAGTGTGTGATACGTTTGTCTGGTGGGAATGGGGCGGGACTCGGGGTTGGGGTTAGGGGTTGGGGTTGAGGGATAAAGTAAATGTTAAAAAACTAGCGAGAATATAAAAAAGATATGGGAGATATTTTGATAAGGAGAAAATACTGGATACTATAACTAGATTGGATTCAGTGTTTCTTCCAGGCATCTCCGCCACCCCCCCCCCCCCCCTGGAGAAAATCTACCGCCCCCCCCCTCCCTCCCTAATGAAATCGAATTTATATAAACAATATATATATACTTATAACAGTGTCCACCCCTCCCCTTAAAAAAAATATTTCAAGAGCCCCCCCCCCCCCACCCCCACCCCACGAGAGAAAAAAGTCTGGAAGAAACACTGATAGGAATCCCAAGAAAAGTAGGTAGACCAACAATCTTGTAACAGGTCCACTGTAGGAGAAGCAGAAGTAGTCGGAATGTCGTGGACCCAACTTGGAGGAATCGCACATAACCGAGTATAATGGAGAGGTGTGGTTGCGTCCCTTTGCTCCCCAAGGTGTCCACAGGAATAATGATAATGTTGAGGGGGTTAATATGGTACCATTAATGTAATCTTAATGGGGAGGGGGGGGGGGGTAGAGCGATGATAAGAACTAGGGTGCGAGCTACATTGATAAGTGGGGTGACATGCGATATATATTTTAAAAGAAATTTCAAATTGGCGTGTGTAATGCGAGGAGGGGATGGGAGGGGGGAGCGGTTGCTACATTACACATTGTGGGTATCGCCCATAACATAATTAAAATAGTGAGCTATTATTTTCAGCACAGATTACCATCAAACATTAATTAAATCTCTCATTAGTAATTAAGCGTCGATGAAACGCATTGTCTAAAATTGGAACGCATTGTTTTACTACCAGAAATGACGAAAAAAAAATTGTGTGTATAGCCAGGGTACACAACCAGTGTTCAAATATCCAGGATAAAATCGGAATGTATTGTCTCAACCGGGTCGTCAAAACACAATGTATAATTTAACGCCTATTGTTTTAACAGTAAATAATTGATGAATCAAGCTTTGTTGAACCCGATTGATTTATTTCATTGTTGTTTTTTTCCTTATAAATCCAGCGGAGATAATTTTAGTGTGAATTAATAAGGGGAGAGATTGAGATTATTAACAAGGGGAGGTAAAAATGTTACAAATGCATATATCATGCTTATAATATTAAAAACATTTTAAAAGATTATAAGTATATCAGATTATACTGGATAAATCGAGAATATATTTTTCGTCCATTTAGTCATCCAATAATCCTTGTTAGCACTTTAAAAATTGCATATATCTTGGAGATGTTAGATTATATTAACCGTAAAATTTAGCCAATTTGTTTGCGTAATGCTTTGAAAAAATGTGATAGGCCCTAATGCTATCACAGCAGTAGCCTACATTACTCGTTGAAAGTCAATTTATTTTGTTAACCGTAACCTGTATACTCTTACTTTGCAAGTTTAAAGTCTCTGGACTTACGAAGTAAAATTAACCCTTGAAAAACCGTAGACAGTAATACCGATAAGAGCTTATCACTTTGCATGGAACCTTGTGAAGCCATTACCATTACATTTTCAAATTACCTGTCTTACATCCGTATGTGCTATGTAACTGTTGACGCGTGAATCGATCTTTCGAGTTCAAAGATCAAAGGGCAAATGACTCCATCGGGGTCATTCCTACGTCACTTGTGACGCCACGTCGGTACGCAACGCGGGGGACATCAATAGAATTGAACATCACATCTGGCGTCCGACCACCCCCACTCTTTCCTTCACCACCCCCTCCCCCACCACCACCTCCGATGGTCAACGCTCGGCCATTTTATGACCCGCCGCCTAGTGGCGATGACGTCACAGGGGCGTTGGCCGATGCGTCGTGTCGGACACGTCAATAAAAATCTGATCACGTGTCCAACGTGGCGTGAGGGTGAGGGTCGGGGGGGGGGGGGTAGTGGGGGGTGGGGCGGTCATTGTCTCTTGTCCTCGGACAACAAAAGCCTGATGGTTATTGATCTCCCGCCGGTCATGGAGGGTCTTGAGGGTGGAGGGATGGGGTGGGCGGGAGGGGGGTGTGGAGACGAGAGTTCAACGCTGACATTTGAGGGGGGCGCTAAAACAATCCTCTTTAACAAGAAGGGTGAAATTACATCTGGACAAATTTGGCCTTTTGAGGTGCTGGTCGGAGTTATAGCCCTTGTGTGGTAAGTACCGGGTGAGGTGGAGACAATCTGATGGGGAATACAGGGGAATATGTGGTGGAATGGGGAATGTGAATATGTAGGTGGAATGGGAGTATATGGTGGAGTGGGGAATGGGAATATGTTGTGAAATGGGGGAATGGGAATATGTGATGGAATGGGGGAATGGTGGAATGGGAATATGTGGTGGAATGTGGAAGGGGAATATGTTATTGAATGGGGAAATGTGAATATGTGGTGAAATGTGTAACGGGAATATCTGGTGGAATTGCGAATGGGAATATGTGGTTGAATGGGGGATGGAGTATGTGTTGGAATGGGGAATGGGTATGTGGTGGAATGGGGAATGGAGATACCTTGTGGAATGGAGATTGGGTATGTGGTCAAATTGAGCGGGCGATAAGAATATGTGGTAGAATAGGAAATGGGGGTATGTAACGAAGTCAGGATGATGAGAATGTATGGAGAAATGTGGACAATGGAAAAGCTAGCCCCATCGAAGAGATGCCTGGTAGAAACTCTGATAGGGAATAGGAATATGTGGTGTGTTAGGACATAGGAAACTTCATGGAATATGGAATTTTACTTTGGAATAACGATAATGATGATATCGTGAGAGAAATTATCAAAAGGAACGATTAGGGATGGTAAATAACATTTCAGTCATACGCATTCAAAAAACCATTTATACAGTTAGGTGCAATTAAAGTAAGGACAATTTTAAAACATGTCGAAACTGGTATTTACATTACCGAAACAAATGCTATTTTAAACATGAATTATACACCGTTTTTAAAGAAAAACATATCATGTAATCCTTATTACGCCGCATTAATAAATAAAACCCGAAGGCAATAAAATAATTACACACGAATGAAATTTATAAAAAAAAACAAAAAAAAACAACAACAGCGCTTGAATCAATATGGGAGACAATTTCACTAGTGTTTAACAATACTCTCCCATTTCTATGCAAAAATAATTGTTCATGCATAAACGCTGCATTGTGAGTGATGCCCCCTTGTCTACTCCGTACAACTGTTACCACAAGGGGAAATAACCTAACTAAAGAGGGATAACTCTCGGAGCTTTGACGGGTTGAAGAAAACCTCATCGCGGCAAGACAAACAGATACGCTTGTGAATTCGAGAGGGGGAATAATCCATACATCATGCATGAACAATGCCGAGATAAATGCCATCCGTCACGCCCCGTTGAAAACAAAGGAGGATTGTTATTAGGAAATATTTTATACCCCCGGGGGAAAGATGTCTGTAAAAAAAAAAAAAAAAAAAACCAAGTGTTAAAAATTGACGAATAATTTCAAAACTGGATCGCTACGTCGCATGGACTATTTCAGGTTTTAGAATCAGGGGCGTCGACGTTGAAAGTAGACAATGAAAGGTAGGAGGGTGGGGTACAAGCATGCGTTCTTTGATTTAATAACCGTATATTTTTAAATATTCAGGCACATTTACAGCATATTATAAATTTATGAGGGACAATCCTAAGAGTAGTTTCTGGTCGCATTATTGTTGTTTATTAATCATTAAAAAAAGTTCCTATTTAGACCTAGAGATCCATTGGGTCGACTTTCTTGACTTCGACCTCCTATAGTCGCAATTCGGAGTCGAGATTCGAACTCAAGTCCTTCTGGCTAGCAGACAAAAGCTCTACCATTCGACCACGCATTCCCATGATTGTTTATTATGATTAAGTAAAATGGACACACGGTACCTAGCAAGTAAAACAGTAAATATGACACAATTACTATCTAATAACATAGGCTGATACATGTTAAGGTAATATTCAGAAAAAAATTATTTGATAATATAGGGAAATATAACGCCAATGTTCACAAATAATATTTGCTAATGTAGGCAAATATACGATAGTGTTCAGAAATAATATTTAATAACATAAAGTAATATAACAGCTATATTCATTACAATAATACTTGATAATATAGGCAAATACAACGGCAATGTTCACAAAAATGATACTTGATTTTAAAATTTTGTAACGAAACAATAAACATGCCAAACACATCACAATATAGGGTGGGTCGGACACGCCCCTGAATGCGCCTAGCTAAGGTAGGTCGACAATGCATCTACTTGAACAATGCCAGGCTATTCTAGTCTTCAACAACGGGTTGGATCGCGGGTGCGTTCAAGCTCTGATTTTAATTGTCATGTTCGCCTCATTAAATAGAAGAAAAAAAACATATATGGACGGTCTGTTGGTTTGGTTGGTGGGGTGGGGGAAAGAGTGAGGGTGGGAGGAGGGGTAGTGGGATGTACAACAATACTTGTTCTGTTTTACCCCCTCCCCCTCCCACCCCTCCTCGTGTCAAATCATTTATCTCACAATGGTTTGATTATCTAATGAATAATACAATCATAGCAAGGTGTAGAGTTTGGACTGTTGTTTTTTTTCCGAGCGCCATATGGGTTCCCTTAGGTAGAGCGCTGCCTATTCTGTTATTAATGGACAGATACAATATAACATGAAAAAAAAATAACGTAATATACTTATATATAAAACACGAACACATACAAAATCAGGCTTGAATACATAGACATACAAAACTAATTTTACATAACGTAATATAATTCATTGCTTTATATATGCAATGTATATTCAATATAAAAACGGTCGTTAAAAACACATTATGATTTTATGTTAATACCAGTGTCATAAAATAAAAAAAAAATAAAGGGGGACAAGCTAAAATCTCAAACACAATAAGAGGGGAGTTCACTCTGATAGTTTTTAAATTTATTGTTTCGATTATTATTTCAGAACAAAGAAAACCTCCGCTTCACAAGAGCAAGGGGAGATAAATCTTGTGCTCCAACAAGAGGCAGATAAATCAATGTTTTACTGCTATATTCTTCAGCAGTCTGGGCGATTACAGATTCAAATGATACGGTGGTGTACAATACATGGGAGAAGTAGGTTGTAACTGCCATGGTACATGCAATGGTACTGTTTATTAAATGTGTACATGTATATTTGTTTTATATTTATTACACACATACACACAGATGTATATGCATTTATATATGTATTTATATATATATATATATATATATATATATATATATATATATATATATATATATATATATATATATATATATATATATATATATATATATATATATATATATATATATATATGTGTGTGTGTGTGTGTGTGTGTGTGTCTGTGTGTGTGTGTGTGTGTGTGTGTCTGTGTCTGTGTGTATAAATACTCGTCCTTCCCACCACTTCAGTGATTCTCAGCTGTCATGTCATGTTTTTGTGTATCTATATGTATATGTCATAAACATGTTTTATACACATCAAAAGTATATATTTAAAATATATTTGTTCATATACTCATATATTATATAATAATACATTTCCCAAATTACTCGATTCTTAAGCCGAGTTTCATTAATGAACATTTATATTTTACCTGAAAAGTCTAGAAAAGTCTTTACACAACCTAGTACTGTTACTGAAATAATTGTGTATTCTGTGTTAAATGAATAAATAATTACATACATCCAAGCACAATAAAATCCTACACACACTGTAAAGAAACGAATGACTTGTAATAATCCACCGAAGATAATCGCTTTGTCTGTTGAACGTTTTGCATATGAATTATAAAGAACAGTGGGGTGGGGGGGGGTGTCTATTATTTATTATATCTAATCTTTACTTCCAACAAATCATTGTTCAGATAGAGGTGTATGAAGGGGGGTGGGGGGGGGGGGGGAGGAAAGGGGAGATAACGGTCCATTGTTCCATTGCCAAAAAGTTAAAAAAAATAAAAATGGATTACAATGTAATACATAATAGCATGTACGTTAAGCCTATAAAACCGCTAACCTAGTATTATAATCTTTAAAAAAAAACAATTAATATTTTTGAAATGCGTTTAAACAAGGATCTAGTCTGTCTGTGTATTTGATTTAGTGATACAAAGCATTTTTTTTTCAATGTGGTTCACAACAATGGTTAAATATATGTGTTTAAGTTGTGCTTATCTATTGTCCTTTTTATTTTTGTTCTGTGTCTATAGGCTGCCGTTCGTGTTTTAGGACTTTGGATATAAATGAGAAGCCAGTACAATTTTATTATACTGAACACTATGTATAATATTATATATATATATATATATATATATATATATATATATATATATATATATATATATATATATATATATATATATATATATATATATATATATAATGCACACAGACGTTACAATAAGTTAGGATTCTTCTTTGGACCTAACAATCCATTGGTGAGAAGGATCGCAGAGTTCATGTTTCTTGACCTCGGCATGTGAATGGATAATGTGGTCAGCTCTATGCCCAACCCAGCCGCCTTTACTTTCCCTTACCCATCAGTACTGGGTGTACTCAAGGACGTTCTACTAGCTTGAACCCGGATTCGAACTCGAGACTTTCGTGTTAGCAATCTAGGCCATGCAAGATATTATAACGGTGGCAGAATATTTTTATCGATAAGGAAGAATGCAAGTAATTGTTAGGTCATCTGGAAATAATCTCAAATAAAAAAAAGTGGTATATAAACAAAACTAAAAAGGAAACAGATTAAGATGCAGTTCTAGAAGCAGATGGGTGGATGATGTGGAGACAGAACTACAATAGCTTGGAGGGGTGGAAGAGGAAAATAGTGTAGATGTATGGATTTGTAGATGTATGGATGTGTGGATGTGTGGATGTATGGATGTATGGATGTGTAGATTTATGGATGTATGAGTGTGTGGATGTATGGATGTGTGAATGTATGGATGTATGTATGTGCGGATGTATGGATGTATGGATGTGTGGATGTATGAATGTATGAATGTATGGATGAATGGATTTATGGATGTATGGATGTATGGGTGTATGGATGTATGGATGTATGGATGTATGGATGTATGGATGTATGGATGTATGGATGTATGGATGGATGCATGATGCATAGATGTATTGATGATGACTATTAATAAAGTGTCGATCGATTATGATGACACTGAAATTCCAAAAGTTTAACGTAACGTAAGATATGTTAGCGTGGAGATGTGGTTGTAACACAAATGGGTTGGAAGTTGTGCGTGTTTGTTGTGACTAAATCATATCACTTATACATATGCCGTACTGTAATGCTTGGTTACAAATTTAAAAAAAAAAACCGCCATTTTAGTGCCAGAAGGGAATGCGCCTTAACTGCAAGATGGTTCGATCTCGAGAATTTTTTTTTCGAATTTAACAACCGTGAGCTTTGCCGACTCGGCCAGGCCGAACAGAGAACGCCATTTAAAAATCCACATAAAACTCTACTTTACCTACTTATATGGGGAACTTTTAGTAACTGTTTGTAAAGTTAGTTTTTTTTTCCCTAACCATCTCTTTTAATTAAATTAACAGCGTACAATTTCAATGCTTCTTTTTTCCAGCAAACTAAAAAAAAAACCAAGTTATTCAAAGACATGCGACGCACTATATGTGATTAACATACGATTAATCACGGATTCTCATACGTTTATCACATATACGTTTATCATCTAGACGTATTGATTCATTCTTTCCCGTGTTGTAAATAAACGTTGGTGAAGATTTACTTCTGTTAGTGTCAGACGAGAGAGAATCTAAATAAATGTCTCGGCGATAAAAAAATAAATAAAAAAATAAAAGGGGTCTGAATGCGGTCTCGCCTCTAACAGGACTATGAGATATACAATAACTACGACTCAGCCTCCTCTATTCATAGGTGATTGGTGAGCGACCATCACTGCAGGATCACAAAAGCGGCGGAAGCGCAGGGACTTCACTCGTGGAAACCCCAGGAAAAAGCATTAAGAGTAACTTCCCTTGTTCGGCGCGCAACAAAACCGCGCGTTAATTTTGAAATTGTCAGGCTTAAGTACTATCCTTTGTCAGGCCGGTGAATGGAATCGTTAAGGAAAAGTTCGCCCCGCTATTGTGGTGGGTAGTCCATTAGCAGGATTGCGGGAACCCGGAGGAACCAAGATTCAGTGGCCGGCGGTATCAGAAGGGAGAACGACTCGTGTCCAATAGATCATCCTTCAGTGCCGCTTTGGTGCCTTCGGATAATACGGCTCAATAAAAGATATTGAGCCCGAGATCGAGGGCTGGAACTACAGGAAAGACGCGAGAGCCGGCGGATTCCTGCATGGGGGTGAGTGTAGGTGAGGCTATGGTACCGGACAGATCGTAGAGACTCCCAGCCTCCGCTCTGATAGCACTTCCGGTTCGAAACTTGAATCTTTAACACTATGACGCAAAGCATGTTTAAAAGAAGTGAATAATGAAACCTTAAATATATTTGTATAGATAAAATGACGGCATAATCTCGACTATTTTGAGAAATTATGTATACAAAATGAAGTAATTGATTTTAATTAAGATTAGTTTCTATTAATAAATTGCTATAATAAAAACCTCACACATAATTTCTATAGATAAAATACCTATTAAGTCTGCTATAAAAAAAATATGTATTTCCAAAAAAAAAAAAAAAAAAAAAAAATGAAAATATAGGTAATTTATTAACAACTTATTATAATTGTTTTTTTTTCTACTCACTTTGCAAATATGCAAAAAATAAAAGCACACAAGCATTAAACTATCAAAAAGATTAATATGCTTTTGCAATAACCATTTAAATAAACGACTCAAAACGCGTTTATCCAAATTGACTCAAGCGTTAAAAAAAAAAACACTCCAAAGGGAACTCACTCTTACAAAATAAGAACCACCCCTTGACTAACACAAAAGAAAGGAAAAAAAATGGCCACCACATCGGGACACAATCAACGGACACATTGGCATAGCAACAAAAGTTTATCGATCACCAATCGCTACAGGAGAGTGGGCCAATCGAAGTGGATGAAGAGCACTAATGGAACGCATTCTTGCACAAGAGCGCTAATTTCTGCATAAAATTCGCGCGGTACTAATCAGTTAATAACCGAAATTAGCTAATCAATGAGTGGATGGTTGATGGTGGGGGTAGGAGGGGGGGGGGGTGAAGGACTAAATCAGAGCCGGCTGGTATGGGGAAAAAAAATAGGGGGCGAGGGTGGTTATGGTATAACACTAGTAATGAACATCTATGTAATATTTCATGGCTTAGGAAAATAAAAAGTAAGAGTAAGAAAGTTAAGTAGGCACGGAGGGAGAAAGGGGGGGGGGGGGGAGAGAGACTAGAACTAGACATCAATTATTTTAGTTTTAGTGAATTATTATTTTTTAAATGGCGGGACGCGTTAATTACTCGACGATAAATGCATGTGACGTCATCATTAAATACATGTGATGTCATCATTTAAAAAAAAAAAAATTTTTTTTTACGTAAGTGGCGTCACAGTCATCTTTATCCGCAGACAGGAAACCCTTACCCCCAATATTCTGGCTCAGGGCTAGATCTCCCCCCCCCCCCACCCACCCTCACGGAGCTAGTCTGATGAAAGTCATAGTTCCATTAAACTAGATGTTATTTAGGCGTCAAATAATTCTGAAAAAGCTAGTTATAGAAGATACTCATTGATCACAGAGACTAATAATGGAAAGCTTATAAAAAAATTATAAAACTAAATGTGCCATTTTTCATTATAACTTGAAACAGTAACAATTCCACATCATTCGTAATCTCACAGAGATCAAATCTACTCAGGAAAATTGTTTGATATTATCTTAGTTATTTTTTCACAGGTTAAGAAAGCTAATTATGTAATGAACTTTATGTTAAGATGCGATGATTTAATTTTAGCACCGGGATTGTTAGATCACTGAAGAAATAACATTTCATTAAAAAACTTTCTTATGGCCAATAATTATGATTAAATTTTATCTTTTATAAAGTTTCTCTTTTTTTACTTTTTTTTTAACGAATCAATCTTATGGTAAATAAAAGAAAAGGTCAATTAATTAAGAGGAAGTTTAAATGGTTTCAAAGTGCAAATTTCCGCCAGTCCAACCGAGACTTGAACCTACATCATCAAAGTGACCATCACCGACATAAAATATGAAATTTAAAATTAGGAACTTCTTAAACATGTAGTGTACACAAAATTACTTTGTATTATACATTTCCGTAAAC
Organism: Physella acuta; assembly: GCF_028476545.2. Lineage (NCBI taxonomy): Eukaryota > Metazoa > Mollusca > Gastropoda > Physidae > Physella > Physella acuta. The sequence goes on along the minus strand of NW_026732708.1, from coordinate 90,259 downwards.
ATTCCTTCTATATACTAGCTAAGACCAGCTAGTAAAAAGTGGAGCTATTTAGGAATTAGAGCAAAATTATATTTTAAAATGTTACTGTTTCTTCAAAAAATATTTTTAGAAACTTAAATCAGCCACACTTGAAAAGTAATAGAAATTAGGTTCATTTTATAAACTTGAAAATGCATGTTAAAATGTGGGTATAATTTTACTTTTGTAGTGGTCCAGTAGGTAGGCGAATGAACTGCTACGAGGTAGATTCTGGTTAAAT
>NW_026732708.1:0-85000 GCF_028476545.2 Physella acuta | reverse complement strand
CGAAAGGATGGCCATATAACTTGCACAATGTTGCACATTATAGGTCTAATCGCCTTCATAATTTGTGGCGTTGATCTGGGCGCAACTTTAAATTAATATTCTGTTTTACTTCTTCTTCTTCGTTCTTAAGTTTAGTGTTGGAAGGGATCCCCTCCAACACAATTAAGTATACGTGCCAACTGGTTATGCGCCATTGAGGCCATTGACTCCGATTTCAGCCTGCTTTTCTTTTTGGATTTGTCCAACCAAGAACAAACTATAAAGCAGCAGTTGTTTGATTTTGGAGTTGTCTCTCCTAGAAGAGATGGCTGTTACCAGCTAACGAGCCTCATCTGCCCGAGGGTTCGAACTCGAGACTTTTCGGCTTTGCAACCATGAGCTTTACCGACTCGATGCCCCCTTCCTGTTTACTGATATCTTCACCTCTTTTGTAAGAATGACATGATAAAATGGCGAAAGTTAGGTTAGAGGTTAGTCTAAGATTGGACTTCGTATCACGTCTTTCTTAACCCAACCCCTTTTTCACTTACACCACAATCCTATCAAGTTAGGAAAACGAAAGTCCAAGGACTGGACTTAATAACACATCTTGCTAATCCAAACCCTTATTCCCCCAACACCCATATCCAACAAAGTTAAGATAGAGTTTAGACCAAGATAACTCGCCTAACCTAAACCCTTATTTACCCAACACCCCAAGCCCTAGCAAGTTAAGTTACAGGTTCCTCCAAGGACTGTACTTACTAACACATCTCGTATAATCCAAACCCTTATTTACCCACCCCCACCCCACCCCACCTACCCCTGCCACACCCACCAAATCCAATACTCAATTACCCACCTATAAAAACTAACGAGGCCCTGTATTGAGGATTGATCAAACACTTAAGGATAATTAAACGCGGTGCGGAACAATCACACAGGGGAGGGAACAATGCATGTGGATTTATAAAGGGACAGATTACTCGGGTTTTATTCCCAGGTCCTGGACCAACCACACGAAACGAGCTTAGAATTGCAAATTATAAAGGGGGAGGGGGGAAGAGGAGGGGGAAGGGGTGTATGTCTCGAAGGGCGTAAGACAACAAATAGTTTCAGTATGTAACATCCACACATAGCATACAAATATATCATTAGCTAGTATATATTATATATATATATATATATATATATATATATATATATATATATATATATAATATATATATATATGAAACAGTTTAAAATTTTATATTGATATAGAGGCCTATGTGTTAATAATATACATGTATGTATGTATGTATTCTTATACATACGTATGTCATAACATCTTTGTAAATATGGGCAGATTAATGCTAATATATTGTCATATTCTCTTATATATGTATATATATATATATATATATATATATATATATATATATATATATATATATATATATATATATATATATATATATAGTTGTATATATAGTTTACTGGCAGTCACCCCCCCCCCCCCCCCGGGCCCTACTCTTCCGATTCTCCTTTGTCTCACTAATGATCTCAATCCATTTTCCTCTGTTGACACGGCCGACAGAACACGGGGAGACAAACCAGTGCCACTGTACCAGTCCTACCTGTTTGGTTAGCGAGCTCTTCTCGCAGGGGAGACAATGCGAAGATGGGACGCAACCCAGCAATTAGAAACAAATCATTTAAGTCTATGCTTTAAGGCGTCAGCTATTGAAAAAAAAAGAATTATTTTTGTGTGGGTTTCGTGTATAAGAATTTAAAAAAAAATATAATAATTTCAATTTAGAATCTTATTTTTGGGATAATAAAATAAATATATATAACACAATTAAATATTTCTTTTTATTTTACTCGTAGCAATAGCTTAAGCTCATTTAGCTCCCCCATTGTTGCCGAGAGCTGAGCATCCGTTTTGCCGCGCCGAGGCTAATGGTGGAACGGTGTTGCCCGCGACAATGCAGCATGATGCCTCGTTGTTCGAACCGTTCAATAAACATGCACCATGGACAATAGAGATTGTCGTCTGCTAAGGAAGGGGGGGGGGTGACCGGGGGGAGAGAAAAAAAAATAGTGTTATTTCAGCCACTTTCTGGAGGTGCCAATTAACTCGAGCAATTTTCTTTCCCTCCCTCCCGCTCCCCCCCCTCTCCCCCCTCCTAAGCAGCTCCTTGGTGTGTGTGTGAGAAGCGCATGTGTGAGAGGAATCAGTCGTGTATGTGACTGTCTTTGCTGGTGTATGTGTGGTGTGCAGCTGTCGTCGCCTGTGTATGTGATTTGTCTTTTCAGGTGTGTGTTGTTGGCTTCTTGTGTGTGTGTGTGTGTGTGTGTTCGCGTGAGACAGAGAGAGATAGAGAGAGAGAGAGAGACTTATTACGCCTGTTTTTAATCGCATTAATGGCAATTAAAAAAGTTTTCTATTTATATAGCTTAAGGACAGTTAATACAAAATAATAGTTAACATAACACATATGTTTTATGGAGATATCCATATTGTTACTTTCTGACATCAACAATGAATTTCTGTTTTTAAATGTAATATATTTTTTTAACATATTGTTTATAATCGATATAAATAATTTAAAAAAACCGTTAACTTTTTTATTTGATATTAAAAATAGCATTAAATTTCAAATTAGAAATCAAATAGTACTTAAAACTTCAGTTCAGCTTATTGTACCTACTATAACAGTAAAAAATTGGAATACAGTTATATAAAAGTCTTCCTTTGTTACAGTTACTTATTCCGTGTAAGTATTTATTTTAAGACCTACACTCGCTTGAGATTTTATTCTTTACATAAGTTTAGCCATGATTAACTTTAATTCTATTAGCTCAGACATTTTCTTAAAAACAACTGTGATGTTCACGAGATAGAGTGGTAGCGCACTAGGTTGTTAGAAGCAACTCTCAAGTTCGATTCCCTTCTTAAAATCAACAGTAAAATAATCATTAGCAGATTTATTTTTTACTGAAAACTAAAAAATACAAACTTAAACTGAGATATTTTACTTGGTCAGCAATAATTAATAAATTGTACTTAATTAATAAGAGTAATTATATATATATATATATATACATATATATACACACACATATATATATATATATATATATATATATATATATATATATATATATATATATATATATATATATATATATATATATATATATATCTAGTTGAGTAGATTGATGTATTGCTCACGAGTTCAACCAGTTACAACACACAGTGTGTGTGTTGTGTGTGTGAGTAATGTGTGCTCACACTTAACCCCGCGGGTATTTTATTCAGCGGAACGAATTATGAAAAATTTAAAGGCAGGGGATTTATTTTTTTTTTTCTCTCTCTCTCTCTCTGTGTAGGGCTTAAAGATGGCGTATTGAGGGGGGGGGGGAGAGGGAGAGGGGGGAGATGAGGCGAATGTTGACAGACCCGCAGATACTGTGATAACTAAATTTTTTAGTGGCCTCGTAAAATATCTGGCGTCAGCCACGTGATACCCGTAGGAGGGAGAGGGTTGGGCGGGGGAGGGGGGACGTTCTTTTAAAAAAAAAAAAGCTGATGCTTAGTATGTCATAGTTCAGTAGCTTGTTGTTTTAAAGATTGAATTTAACAAATATTCTTTTAAAAAAAAAAGGCTACACTTCCGCATTTGTCTTTTATAATTTAATCCTCGCAAATGAATTCATATGACATACACCCTTTTCCAAGTTTCTTTCAGGCATCTCTTCGGTGATGGGGTGGGGGGGAAGTCTACCGTCCCCCCCCCCCAACAAAATGGAATTTATATAGAAAATATATACTTTTTCCAGTGTCCTCGTCCCTTGCCCCCCCCCCCCCCTCCCCGGAGAAAAAGTCAGGAATAAACAGTGATCTTTTTGTACTATATTTCTCATAAGCTGTAAGCATCTAAGAGTGAATAGGCATATATATATATATATATATATATATATATATATATATATATATATATGGCCTATATTTGTATATACATTAAAATAGTAATTGTAAAACATCCAAAATGTGATCCGCGAAACAAACGATCATTCCGCTTATTTTTTAAAAAAAACGATTATTTCGCGAAATTTAATGATTACGTTACGTGTGCCGGTGGGATGGTCGTGATATCATGGACGTTAAAACATTAAGATACAAGTGTAGAGCCGAGATACGCGTAGCTCGATTATCATCTCCTCTCTGATACACTCGACCATAACGTGTCGTTTCACATTTACGTTGACTAGACTATACTGTGTCCACGTTTTTCTTAATGATTTAGCTTAATTATATATATATATATATATATATATTATATATATATATATATATATATATATATATATATATATATATATATATATATATATAATATGTATATGTATGTATGTATATATATATAAGAATGACTCAGTATCAAAAACGTTTATGTATATATATATATATATATATATATATATATATATATATATATATATATATATATATATATATATATATATATATATATATTATATATATATATATATATATATATATGAATGTACACATGGTTCCCTCTAATCTAAGGGCCTTGCTACTACACCAATCAGCGATGTACATGAATTCTTTTATTAATAGATTTGTTTTAAATTAGAATAAGCTAATGCGAGAATGAATGGAAGATATTAATTAATCAAAGGCGTTTTCACTTTTTCTAAAAATAATTACTTAACACTGTTAACCGTTTTAAGTATTAAACTAGAGTCAAGTACTTTTAGAATTTTCATTAAATATAAAATGTTTACTATAATTTAAATATAATATTTTATATTAATTTAGAATGCAATATAAACTAAAGGATTTCTCTTCAAACCAGATACTTTTTAAAAATATAATTAATTATAATAAATTTTGTAACATAAATTCATGCTTTTTCCCCTTGTTATCTTAAAATAATTACATGGGAAGTAATTAGTATCACATAATATTCAACGATTTTACAATACCATTTTTCAATATCTCAAAATAATGTTCAAAATAATGTTCAAAATAATGTTTATATATATATATATATATATATATATATATATATATATATATATATATATATATATATATATATATATATATATATATATATATATATATATAATATGTATGTATGTATATATATATATATGAATGACTCAGTATCAAAAACGTTTAGATAGTCTGGCATCTTGTGACAGTACTGAATCTAGAGACCCCCTCCAAGAATATGGTGTTTAGCATTTGGATATATCGGTCCGGATTCTTAATTTATCCCTAACCATAACTCTAGTCTAAATATATCCCAAAACAATATATAAGCATAAGCTATTGACGACAAACATAAATATCCTGTAAAATATGTTAGGTCCACATAGGGCACGCCACGATATTTTGCTATAGCTGTACCACATACAAGTCATTAGCATATATGAGATATACAGTATACTACATGGACTATGTCTACAAGTGGTCAACACTAGCTATGATCCAAGACAAAAGTATATAGTAAATAGAGCATATGAGGCTTGACAGCTGGGGACAACAACCCATCTAGGAGAGAAAACTCCAAAATAAAACAACTGCTGACTTGTGGTATGTTCTTGGTTGGACAAAGGCTATGGAAGCAAATCAAAAAGAAAAGCAGGCTAAAATCAGAGTCAATGGCATCAATGGCGCATAACACGTTGACAAGTATACTAAATTGTGTTGGAAGAAAATACCTTCCAGCATTAGAAATTATGAACGAAGAAGAAAAAACAGTAATAGAGATAAAATAACAATCAAATTTTACGGTTTACAGTCTGAGGACAATGCAAATAGAAAGTATTCAGTGAAACATACCATACAAATACCAACAGGTGTATAGAATGTATTCCTTGGTATACAAGAGAGTAAAAAGTATACCATTTCGTCATCAGGGAATGAGACGGATATACATATGTTATTTAGTCTTTAGTAGACAATACAGTAAAATGTATACCATTTAGAAAAGAGAGGACAACACCGTTAAAAGTATGAAATGTAGCCCTTGGTATACAATACCATAAGACGAATACATTTCAGTCCACAATGAACAACGCTAATAGAAATTTACACTACAATAATGTACTTGGATTCCTTTATCATCATCATCATCATCCTCATCACCATCATCTTTTCCCGTTCATGCCCTAGACACATAGGGTAGATGAAGTAGAGTTTATTGCATTAACCTTGGCATATGATAGGATAATTTGGTCAGCACTATAACCAACCGCCTCAGTTTCCCTAACGTAAGTCAGGTACCCATTAGAGCTGAGTGAACTCAAACCCGTGGTTCGAACTCGAGACTTTTGGGTTAGCAGTCGTAAGCTCTAACACCCGACCACGCCGTCCACTGTATACAACATAGTATCACAAATTACTTTATTCAAACAATGGACTCAACAATTAGAGTTAGACGGATGTTTTTACGGTTGGCGCAGTGCGACAGTGGTTCTCTAGTCTACTTGTTACAGGCACCAACAGCCACAGCGCAAATACAACTTCACAACAACCACATCAGTTGCTTGTATAAAGTATTTCTTTCCACATATTCATACATCACACATTTGGATGATTCTTCATAAAGCTAAATTCACACATTAGAAATACATACACACAAACATAACTTAATCTCCATATGCAGTTATAACCACATTAAACACACATACCTTGATACCATACTGTATTGTATCACAATTTTCTATTACACATATACACATACATAACGTAAATACTAAAATCGTGAGCATCACATGTACACATAACATGATACCATATACTATTCGATCACATTTCACCGAACATAAGGTAATTCACACACATTTCTTAACATATCGCTTGTTCCACATACAGAACTAAACAAAAACATCACTTGAACCACAAACAGAACTTTACTTAACATATCACTTGAACAACATACACAACATAACCTAGTGCACCGTAAAATCCCAATCATCTATAACAATAACATACACATACATAACGTAAACCCACATACAACGAGAATAACATACATACACATATGTTAGCGACATACACTGATCGTAGTGAACTCGAACACACATACTCCTAAACACGGTAATTTACAAACATTAGGGTTTACTTTAAATATATGTTTCTAACGTTTGTAAGTTACCGTGGGCAGGAGTATATGTGTTCGACTCAAACGATACAACCCGACACACACGACACAACCCGACACATAAGACACATTCCAAGACAAGACACAACCACACATATCCCGACACATGAGACACATTCCAAGACACAAGACACAACCCGACATATCCCGATACATGAGACATATTCCAAGACACAAGAAACAACCCGACACACAAGACACATCACGGCACATGACACACATGATTGTAGCAGTCTTACCATCAAATGAAAACATCGCTAGTAAACATCACCTCTAGCAAACATCACTATAACACATCACAAGACAGACATATGTCACTGCAAACTTTACCAGCAAAAATCTCCTTAAACCATCACGGGCAAACATGACGCGTAAACATCACCAGCATAGTAGCAAACATCACTTCACTTGGACTTAACATTTTGCTACTAGTAACTTCAATAGCAAACCAGCTTTATTAGTGAAGGCCGACACTAGTTGACTGACACATCATAGAAATGACACATCTCCGAGCCATCATTAGAGAAGGCAATACTTACAGAACACAACGGTAGAGTGACACATCACCGACACATCATTAGAGAAACGCAATACTGACAGAACACATTAGTAGAGCGACACATCACCGACAGGACACATCATTTGACTGACACATCACCGTTACGACACATTAGACTCATGCATCACTGACACGAATGACACATCATGTGACTGACATATTACTGACACAACACAAAATTTGACTGACATTTAGCCGATACATATCATTAGACTGACACATCAACGTTAGGACACATCATTTAACAGACTGATCACTCACCAGTGACATCACACAACTAGTAACACATTAGATTACAGGCGACTAATACCCCGCCCCTACTCCCACCATGTATAATATCTTATATATTAATGTTACTATTTGTATAATATACAAATAGGCATATATTATAAGCCTATTTGTTTGTTTATTAATTTAAATAAATAGACAGAAATATAGATATGCATGTAAACACACACACACACACATATATATATATATATATATATATATATATATATATATATACGCCTTTTTTATGCATACATGTATAGGCATTATATATGTATATACATGTATTATATATATATATATATATATAAATATATATATATAAATATATATATATATAAATATATATATATATATATATATATATATATATATATATATATATATATATAAATATAAATATATATATATATATATATATATATATATATATATATATATATATATATATATATATATATATATATATATATATATATATATATATATATATATACGCTTTATATATACGCTTTATATATACGCTTTACAATACTTTATATTTATATTTACGCTTTTTATATACACTTTATATATATATATATATATATATATATATATATATATATATATATATATATATATATATATATATATATATATATATATATATATAGGCCTATATATATATATATATATATGTATATATGTGTGTATGTATAGGCAAATTTATACTGCCATCCATTATTTCACATATAGGTATATATACATGTGAAATTATGGATGGGGGGTGTACATTGACATCTGTTAAGACATTGATCATCCCACGGGCGCCGTCTAGTTGGTAATCATCCGCCCCATCAACAGATATATGGCAGACAAATGACTAAGCGATAATGGCACTAATAATAAATCGTGAAATTTTAAACTTTGGAACAAGTCGTAGTTAGTCTTTGTAACCAGTCTTATATGAGGGTAGTTTGTTGTAAGAAAAGTAGTAAGCCTAAATTCAAAAGTTATAAACGGATTATAGCTTCAAAATCAAGAAGTTTTTTTAAAGAAAAAAAAATGACTAATTTACAATGTAAAGTTGATTAAGTATAATTTAACAACTAGATCTAATTTCATTCTGCTCGGTTAGTGCATTAATACAGAAATAAGTCTTAAGTGTTTACAAAAAATGTGTATAATGTTGTATTAAAATCAACAGGTTATAAAAAAAAATATTTTCATCCCGCTATAAATAAACTTAATTAAGCCTAATTACCGAGACATAATTAACCTACCTTAATCGCGAACGTGGATCATTATCAATACCAAGGCTAAATCGCTCAACGAATACAGGTCCCGTAGCCGTCCAAGTCCTGGCTCCTGACATAGCACGCGAATTGTAGCACTCACGGGGTAGTTCCAGGAATTGTTAACTCACCACCAGTCTCGCTCATCCGGTGGTTTTAGGGGATAAACGCCAAAACGCAACAGTAGGGGTGACGTCACGCGCGTGAAGAAATTGAGTCAAATTCTTGTTGTAAATTTTTTTTAAATTTTAATTTAAAAAAAAATAATTTATTCCTTAAGTTGAGAAATGATAATAATTAAAAACAATAACAACGCGGTAACAATTATGTACGTTTATAGCCGAATACGTGAATATATCCGCTGTAAACCGGGAGTCATTGGGAGTGTTTGTTGCGGTAGAAGGGATAACTCCTCCCAGGAAAAGATTACTCTGCGAGAGAATTATCTGGCCGCGGCGCTGGAGGACAATAGGCGAAGCTCGTGTAGCCAATACAATGGCTGCGATGCTGAGGCGCGCGAGGCGCCGGCGTGCGGAATCCACCAATCAGCGACGAGGACGGTGCAAGCATCGCGAGATGGAGGTTTTCGTTTTGTGAATGACAAACTCGGGCTATGATCCAATGAACGCATGATCGGCGATCGGCTGGGGAGATTAGGTGTAGTGGATGTCGGATGGATGGATGGATGGATGGATGGGAGAGGGGGGGTGGGGGAGACAGTGGGATAGTGGAGAGAGAAATATAGATACATAATTCAATAGAATTTTTTTTTTTAAAAAGGTATTAAGGTAGATGTCAAGAAAACGAATTTTGATGGGATGGGGGAGGGGGGGGGTGTTACCTAACACATTGAAATGATGGTAGAATTATATACAGATGGGGGGGGGGAGAAGGTGTGGGGGGGGGGGGTGATGTTAAACACATTGATATTTATTGCACCAGATAAAACGCTGTGATCTCGCTGAATTCTCGCGACGATGTGATGTGAGGTTGATCAACCTACGCACTGGACTCGATCAAATACTGCTAGGTTTTTAGGTACTTGGGTCATTTCCGGTATGGCGTATCGATACAACTTTTTAAAGTAATCGAATATCGAATATAAATGCTGACTCTGTTGTTCTGAGTATTTGTCAACTTACCCAAGAAATGATAAAAGTTAACCTATCAGATATGTCGGTTAATCTGGTAGATGAAGTGGAGTTATCTGTTTTTGTTACATCGGTATATGAACGTCTAGTGTGGTCAGTTATATGCCAAATCCGCCTTTAGTTTACCTAACGTGAGTCAGGTACCCATTAGAGATGTGTGGGCTCAGGGACGTCTTACGGACTTGAACCCGGGATCAGAACTCGAGACATCTGGGTTAGCTGTCGACCACACTGTCCAATGAGGGGGTGGTTAGGCAGGGACTAAATTTCTCCATTAATTTGTAACGTCGTTTACCGTACTCCCCCTAACTTGAGACTTTCGGGTCAGCAGTCGTACTCTAAAAAATGCTTGGTACCTGTTACAAGTCAGTGAGCTCAGAGACGTCATAATGATCCACATTGAAACCTGTACCAGCGAACGCACGCATCGTACCGCACCACCACGATTGGTCCGAGGGTGGGTATCTACGCGGGTATTAAAATATCTGTCCCTCTCAACACCCTCCACCTGCAGAGCTCTCTACAACAACCCACCACCCACCCCCTGGTCGCTCATCTACAACACCCACCCCACCCAAGGCACGCCATTCCTCTCAAACAACACCCCTCCACCCCACCCCCCAGTCCGCTCTACAACTCCCCCCACCCCACCCCCAGGTCCGGCTCAACAACACCCACCCCACCACCCCCAGTCCTCTCAACATCACCCCCACCCCACCCACCCCCAGTCCTCTCAACACACCCCCACCCCACCCCAGTCCTCGCACTCAACACCCCCCCACCCCACCCCCAGTCCTCTCAACAACACCCCCCACCCCACCCCCAGTCCTCTCAACAACACCCCCCACCCCACCCCCACCCCCAGTCCTCTCAACAACACCCCCCACCCCACCCCCAGTCCTCTCAACAACACCCCCCACCCCACCCCCAGTCCTCTCAACAACACCCCCCACCCCACCCCACCCCCAGTCCTCTCAACAACACCCCCCACCCCACCCCACCCCCAGTCCTCTCAACAACACCCCCCCACCCCACCCCCAGTCCTCTCAACAACACCCCCCACCCCACCCCCAGTCCTCTCAACAACACCCCCCACCCCACCCCCAGTCCTCTCAACAACACCCCCCACCCCACCCCACCCCCAGTCCTCTCAACAACACCCCCCCACCCCACCCCCAGTCCTCTCAACAACACCCCCCACCCCCACCCCACCCCCAGTCCTCTCAACAACACCCCCCCACCCCACCCCACCCCCAGTCCTCTCAACAACACCCCCCACCCCACCCCCAGTCCTCTCAACAACACCCCCCACCCCACCCCCAGTCCTCTCAACAACACCCCCCACCCCACCCCCAGTCCTCTCAACAACACCCCCCACCCCACCCCCAGTCCTCTCAACAACACCCCCCACCCCACCCCCAGTCCTCTCAACAACACCCCCCACCCCACCCCCAGTCCTCTCAACAACACCCCCCACCCCACCCCCAGTCCTCTCAACAACACCCCCCACCCCACCCCACCCCCAGTCCTCTCAACAACCCCCCCCCACCCCCAGTCCTCTCAACAACACCACCCCCTCCACCCCCCCCCCCCCCCCCTGCACACAAGCCTGTGCAAATTTACCGCAGGAATGGGTAGGCGGTATTGTGCTAAGGTAGAGAGCCGAACCTGTTATTCAAATGGTAGACGGTCTATTGTATGGGTGTGTACATACTGAGGCTGAGGTGGAAGAGGGAGGGAGGGGGGGGGGGGAGAGGGGGAGGTAGGAGATACTGCTCGATGAAGATTTTAATTTTAGAAATATTTTTTCTAATGTCATGTCATTCAGGTCATGTCATAGAGATCGTGCCATACAGATGTGCAAACGGCTGATGAAATGATGGGAAGGTGGGCTTATAAAGGAAATACATCTATCAGACAGTGTTGTGTTATAGGCCTTCAGCACACGTAGGGAATGTATAGGCTTATATATATATATATATATATATATATATATATATATATATATATATATATATATATATATATATATATATATATATATATATATATATATATATATATATATATATATATATATATATATATATATATATATATATATATATAGCCTATACATATATATAGCCTATACAAATATATAGCCTATACATATATATAGCCTATACATATATATAGCCTATACATATATATAGCCTATACATATATATAGCCTATACATATATATAGCCTATACATATATATAGCCTATACATATATATATATATATATATATATATATATATATATATATATATATATATATATATATATATATATATATATATATATACCTATAGCTTATACTTAACCTATAATTGTGTTTATGTATAGTCTACGCATGCATTATAAGATGAAAAACACCGAGTACCTGTTTAGTACCTGTGCTTATGTCGACAATTAAAACACAAACTGCCTGTTAACTATGCATACATTTCTTTTACCTATAGGGTTTTCCCCTTTTGATGTCCAACTCATCTGGACTTGAAAGAGTGGGGGGGGGGGGGTGGGATGGGGGCAGGTAAGGTAGTCAGGAAGATGATACTACGCCCATTTGGACTATCAGGCTCCATATGTAATACAAAGGTAATATAAACTGAGACTTCAATAAGAATATCTTTGTAATTGTAGTCAGTCTTCAAGTAGTTCTGTTAGGTTAGATGTGATTCATACAAAGAGATACTAGTCTAGATGTGTTTTGTTTAAAAAAAAAAAGCAATTACTTTAAAGAAAAAAAAAATCTTTGAAATTTGCTTAACTAATTGGATAAATAGAAATGTAATGATATGCAAGGTCTAGGGTGAATCCTTAAAGCTTAATGCCACGGTTAAAGGAAAGGAGAGGTGTATGAAAGCTGAAATATAAGTCGTTTTTACGAAACAAAATTATTTAAAAAAAAAGACTAGGAGCTTAAGAATAAGCACTATATATATATATATATATATATATATATATATATATATATATATATATATATATATATATATATATATATATATATATATATATATATATATATATATATATATATATAAAGTCAATGGTAATTAAAGGACATCACTTCCCGTTTTGAGATTTATAGATTGGATCCCAAATTTTCCTGCTGGAAATTCTCACATGTATCATGCAGTTGTAGCGTTCTAATGGTTTCAGACCTCCATTGCAATTACGGCAGATGGTAGAGGTTCTATTTAATAGTCTGGAGATACCCCCTCTCTCATGTGCAATGTTCCCTCTAAGAGAGAAAAGCTAGTGTAAAACGTGTATTTTGTGTGCGCGGTTTTCTAACAGTCTTATACAAGAATATTTTTATTTTACAAAATGACTGCGCGGTAGCTCAAAACTACTGCGCGGGCCGCGCAACCGCGCAGCTTAGATAGAACTTTGCTCATGGGATGTCGTGGCGCTAGAATACTGAGTCCACCCAGCTCTGATAGGTACCTAACTCCCGTCAATGAAACAAAGGCGGCTGGGCATAGTGCTGACCACGCTATTCTTTCATATGTCGAGGTCGCTGAAGCAGATGAACTCTACTTCATCTGCCCCATGTGTCTTGGGCACGAACCGGAAATGATGATGATGAATACCCAACATACGAATCCCATAAATCATCCCTGCTCGTACTAGGTGTCCACCACACCCACACCCCTACCCCAGCTCCCAGTACAACTGCACCCTGGACCCCCCCCCCCCCTCAACCGCAACTAACATAACGCAACCCTGTCAAGTAGTTTAGCCCCCCCCCCCCCAAAAAAAAACACACACACACCCCTGCAACCACTTATCTACTTTATTAACCCACCGGATTAACCCCGCCTCATTAACCCGATCCTTTAACCCCCTTATCTCATCTCTCCAATCACAACTCCGAACAGACTATCCTCCGCCTTCTAGATCACACACGCTAACATTACACGTATAACACACCATACGACACAACCACAACACACATACAACACACATTAAACTCTCGTCTTTTATAATCAGAATAAAATATATCCCCCATCCAACATATAAAAAAAAATTAAAAAAATAAACTCGAATGAATCGTTTCGTGTTTTACAATACAAACAGACATCGTCAAAAAGCGTGACGCCACATCCGTCGTCTTATTCGTCACAGCCGCCTTGCTTCATTGTTTTGAACTTTTGAAGTCCTGGAATTTAAAGACAAGTCTTTAGGCCAGCGTTCGTGACACAGAAATATTAGATCCCCCTGATTCTTGTGCCCACAATTCTAATTGTATTCGCTATTCCGCCGAGCAACAAAGGGACGTAAATCCGGCCGTGTTATGAGAGTTATCTCATCTTTATGGATGAGGGGACGCAAGTGAGGTTTGTCTTGTGTGAATAAGGGGAGACAACTTAATAAAAATGATACTTGTTGCAGAAATTGTAATTTATTGTGTATTGCTTTATGCGACAATGTGAAATTTGTATCGTGCTTGCTTTTATGTTTTTGCTAGGTTGGGTTAGCCGTACCACCCACCCGCGGCAGTTTACATTTAAATCTTGCTACTTAATTTGGCTATTAAAAAAAGACCATATTTGTCGTTCAAACGTGTGTGTTCATTCTTTATCCTAATGTACAGTATTAACCGCAATGTAATCCTAAACTAAACTTTAAATTTAAACCATAAACGTAGATTATGGGACTGTGGTAGAGCGCTAGGCTGCTAACGTAAAAGTCTCGAGTTCGAATCCAGGTTCAAGTTAGTAGACCGTCCACCCAGCTCTGATGGATACCTAACTCATCTTAGAGATCTAAAGTCGGCTGGGCATAGTGCTGACCACACCTTTCCCTCATATGCTGAGGTCAAGAAACATATAAACTCTACTTCATCTGCACAATAGATTGCTAGGTCTAAAGAGGATTCTTTACTTTTTTACTTTACAAACTTAAAATCGGCCTTAAATAATACATTCCTACGCGACTATAAAAAAAAACCTCAAACAATCGAAAAATAAGCTTAATTTTGTTTGAACAAAAAAAATATGTTTAGATTTTTGAAACTAGAAACATATAATATTTTGTAAAACGAATATAGTAAGCTTAACAAAGCTCTTGTCTCTTCTTTGCAATCCTAATGATTTTAATCCTAATAAAGCAAATGGCCAAACTTGTTTACAGGGCAAATAAAAAAAAAACAACTGCAAATGAAGAAAAATAAAATAATTACTCGAGAATAGGCGAGGTATATGTATGTATGTATGTATGTATTAGGGTGTATGTGCGCGTGAGCGAGGGTGTGAGTATAAGGGGGTGGGGGCTAATAAGGGAGCCACTAATCATGTAGCCCTCCTGGGCACGACGCCGCTACCATTGTTGATATTTTCACAGCTTATGCACCACCGACTCCACAACAACAATCCCCTTTATGAAGAAATGATTGGCGAATTATTTTTTGAGGGTATGAATCGTTTACTGGTTCGATTTCTTCTACAGGCGAATATATCGATCCCTTTCAAGCGATTGATTCTCGCTGAATTGATACTATTTTATGGGTATCGAACTGATCGCTTCATTTGTTAGTTTATTAATCAGTTGTGTTCGATCTGCATTATTCAATCACACGCTCGGGAGCGTAGTCACAGGCGTAAGTAAAAATCAATAAATATTGATGTTCGATCTAGGATATTAAGACACCTTTACCTAACCAATAATTGTTTGCATTTTGATTTTATATATATATATATATATATATATATATATATATATATATATATATATATATATATATATATATATATATATATATATTATATACAGTGTTTAATTGTTGTTAATTGTTGTTGTATTTTGTTAAAAAAACAACCCTTATATAATGAAACAATCATTAAATTAAGTGAATACATTTGTTTATCACAATTAATTCTCTAAAAATGCTTGTTACATAAAACATAAAGATTGTTGCGGATAAACAATGCACACAAGTAGCTGTGTCATGTTGTCAAATGTACACATGTTTAGATCACTTGTGTTTACTTAACCTGCAGTTTACCTCTGATTGTAATACCAAAAAAAAAAGGCTTTAAAATAGAAATGATGTTAAACAAATAAAAATAAAGATGCAGTCACGGCGCTAAAAAAACACGAAGATTCGACAGTGTAAAGTAGGTCATGTACCTGTAAGGTGAGTCTAAACAAACACGGCGTGTGTGTTGTGTGTTGTTTAGAACGACTCGCGAAACGTTGCGTGTTTGTTAAGGTACATCTGAACCAAGTTGAATGACTCGTTAACTTGTGTTTTGTCTATTTCATGGAGCGCGCGTGTGACGTCACCGGTTTGTGTGCAGTGACCTGTACTAAGGGGTCAAAGGTCAGGTGATCAGTTCGCGCGGGACTCATCAATCGCGTGAGGTCATTGATTAATTAGCTACAGTGGTAGTTTTAACCTAACCTGTATTTGAAATCGATGAATGAGTGTGTGTTTAAATCTATTCAAACCAATCCATTTTTTTAGCAAACTTAGACCATGGAGAAGGCAAACTACAAAAACTAAATCAGCGTCTATAATCGACATAAATAAACAAAAAAAAAAACCGACAGTAGTTTTGAAATCAATTTGAGCTATCTATGTCTGATAACCTTTCTCATTTTTACCTTAACTCTATTCATATTGATCTTCAAGCCACCCCCCCCCCCACCATTACAAATCTCACTACTTAAAATTAAAGCGCTTATCCTCATATATGAGGATAAGTGATTATATACCCCCCCCCTCCACACACACACACGCACACACACACTTTCACAAGCATACAGATCTAGACACTAACCCAGAACAAATTATAATCCTACGTTCGCATTAACCCTTAATATACCTGTCGCGGTTAACGTGTGTGTGTGTGTGTGGGAGGGGGGGGGGGGGAGAGTTAAAAGTGTTTGTGACTATCTGGTCCGTCCGCGCGAAGTTGTCGCCCCTTGTGTTGACAGACAAGAAAAAATTTATTTCTCCATGTCGTATACAAATCATTTGTCACTTTTTTTGTCACATTTTTTTTTCAATACTAGAGAAGAACTATTAGAGAGTAGACAAGTTCTACGGGTGTAGGGTTGGTGTAGGGTGGGTGTAGGGGGTGTGTAGCGTGGGTGTCGGTAGGTGTAGGGTGGGTGTCGGAGGGTGTAGGGTGTGTGTCGGTAGGTGTAGGGTGGGTGTCGATGTGTGTAGGGTGGGTGTCGATGTGTGTAGGGTGTGTCGGTGGGTGTAGGGTGTGTGTCGGTAGGTGTAGGGTGTGTGTCGGTAGGTGTAGGGTGTGTGTCGGTAGGTGTAGGGTGTGTGTCGGTGGGTGTAGGGTGTGTGTCGATGTGTGTAGGGTGGGTGTCGGTGGGTGTAGGGTGTGTCGGAGGGTGTAGGGTGTGTGTCGGTAGGTGTAGGGTGGGTGTCGATGTGTGTAGGGTGGGTGTCGATGTGTGTAGGGTGGGTGTCGATGGGTGTAGGGTGGGTGTCGGTGGGTGTAGGGTGGGTGTCGGTGGGTGTAGGGTGTGTCGGTGGGTGTCGATGTGTGTAGGGTGTGTCGGTGGGTGTAGGGTGTGTGTCGGTGGGTGTCGATAGGTATAACGTGTGTGTCGGTAAGTGTAGGGTGTGTGTCGCCTGACTTATACCATATAGTGTGTCGGCGAGCGCAGATGGTGTGTCGGCCGGGGTGGGACAGGGGAGGGTCAACGACAGCACTGTCCTCAGCCCACACGTACCCAAACCCTGCATTGACTCAACCACTAACCCTAACGCCCCAATCCAGGTGTAGCTATAACATTAATATCCTATTTGATATCAATTTTCGTAATGAAACAAATCGACCAACATGGTACCCCGTAACGGAAAAGTAGAGACCACGGTCAGAATCCACCGCCCCGCCTCCAACGAAATAGATTTTTTTTATATACAATATAGACCCTATATATTACTATATAATCTATCCAGTGTCCGCTCCCCACATTCAGCCCCCCATCCCCCCGCCCCCGGAAATTTAAGTCCGCCCCTCCCCGGAAATAACAAGTGCCCCTATCGGAAATAAATGTCTAAAAGAAACACTGACCACGACAGAAGCTGAAGTACAGAAGTAAACTCCACCCCTATTTACCAAAGGGGCGTGTCTACACGATGTAGCACTTGTCACGATTGGCTAACTACACCGCATTAGCAAGTGACGCCATGTCATTCAGATCGGTTACATGTTTGTGTGTCTCCATAGTATAATATTGTTGTCTATTTTTTTATCTCGGTACACTTTTATGTAAGAGTTTCCCTTCTCGTGGTTTGTTAATAAATTGTTGTCCTCTGACTTATGAATCCAACATGGCGACTCTGTGTGCTTTTAAAGCTACGTATTCATAGGTCAAAACAATGTATTCGATTCTATTTTTTACAGTATCGACATTCTAGCTCTGTAGAAAATCATAAACCCATTCGTGGCTCTATCTTTTATTAAAACCTTGACTTTAATCTTAACGCTAACTATAATACTAATACTAATCCTGACCCAATCCCTCATCTTAACTATAACCTTAACCCTAATTGTAAATCTTGACTCCCCCCTCTCCTGTAAAAATTGATATCACAGAATAAAATGAAAAGTAATGTGAAAACATAGTATTGTGAGCGTTTTTACAAATGGTAGAGCGTTCAACTGTTAACTCAAAAGTAAGGTTTACAAGCTTTTATTTAACTTGCTTCCTCTGTCTGTCGTCATGGATCAAAACTGCCGAGCGAAATTTCTAACACTTCTAACTGACCGATTCCTTTCAAACTTGGTACGTGGGTCAAGACGCGATGACAATGCAATCTGACATCAAATTTAACTTAATTGTAGGCCTAAATATTTTTTTTTATTCTGCTGTCAAATTATTTGTCCTTGTCTAATTTACACATGACTATACGCCAACCATCTTCAACAATAACTGTCAACGAGCCCCAACATAATCCTTAGTCCTAACCGTAATAAACCAATCAATAATACATAAAATATCGATAGGCATGAATGGAAACTAATATCGAGACGCTCTAACTATACTGAACAAAATAATCACGTAAATAAACGATCCATAGTTTAGATCAAATAAATTATTAATGAACTGAATCAAACACAGCTTTGTTAAACGCTTCTATTTATAGCAGAACAAGTGAAACACGATAAGTGTTACGGTTAGGTTTAGGTGCAAAGAACACGTCTTGGATCAAAGAGCATTCCGTTATTAGCGTTAGGTTTAGGGTAAAGTTAAACGTTGCGTTTCCTTTCATAGGGCGGATGTAGCTCATCCGTTTTCGAAAGCAGCATATGAAGGGATACTATGCCTAACAGCTTCTATTACTCGAAAGAAATAATAATTTAAAACAAAAATTATACCTACATTATAATTAAATTATTTTGCTTCCCATTCTTCTTCTTCTTCATTCTTAATTATTAGTGTTGAAGGGGATCGAGATTTATCTGCCAGTGGGTTTTGAACTCGAGACTTTGTTCGAATTTATCAACCACGAGCTTTTTGCCGACTCAACCACGCCCCCAACACAATTAAGCGTTACGTGTCAACTGGTTACGCGCCATTGAGGCCATTGACTCCGATTTCAGCCTGCTTTGCTTTTTGGATTTGCTTCCATAGCCTTTGTCCAACCAAGAACAAACTACAAGGCAGCAGTTGTTTAATTTTGGAGTTGTCTCTCCTAGAAGAGTGGCTGTCCCCAGCTAACGAGCCTCATCTGCCCGAGGGTTCGAACTCGAGACTTTTCGGTTTAGCAACCATGAGCTTTACCGACTCGACCACGCCGACCCCTTGCTTCCCATAATAAACCATACACTTACACACATACATACATACACACAAAAGCAAACTCTCACACGCAATTGTAAATACACACACGTACACCATTTCTAGACACTGCCCTAATTTACTCTGTGTCTGAATGACCCTTGAACCCAAACACGATGTGTTGATTTAAGTTCCTGTTGGGTCAGCCTCTACACACCAAAAGGGGCGGACACTCTAAAAAAATCAGCCATTCTCACATTGGTTATCTGACACACTTTAGCAGCAGCTTTCACTCTAAGTCTTAGAGTCTAAGGGAAAAAGCTAGTGTGTAACGTGTATTTGTGTGCGCGATGTTCTTATAGTTTTGGGTATACATATTTAACCAAATGACTGAATGGTAGGCCATAGTTAAATTCTACTCAGCCATGCATTCCCACGCAGAGAAAGCGAGGTGTACGTATATTTTAAAGACAGGGATCATACTACTTACATAGAATGTGCATGGAATTACACTCTCATACTGCTTTGTCTCATTTACTCATCCCGATCTAATGTTGGGTACCTGTTTAAGCTGAGTGTGTTCCGACCCCTCCTTTAGTGCAAGTCGCAACTAAAAATCAGCGCAGCCTTTACACATTACGAAAATAAAATCGGTGGTATTGTAGCAAAAAAAACTCTACTTCACCTGCCCTATGTTGCAACCGATGTTTCTAAAAAAAAATCTACTCACTAACACTACCCCGTACGACAGTCACCATTAACCTTCAAGGGAGAAAACCACCGACAACAGGGTGGCCTACAAAAGTAACACCTACGGCGTGAAACAGGGGCCAACAACTCCAACAGTGTTCTTCAACCTACGGGCTGGGCTTTTGTTTCGCCCGATCCGAGAGTGGTAGCGTAAGGGGAGGGGAGGGGGGGGGGGGGTGAAATTTCGCTAAGGTATGAAAAGATAGAAGAGAATGGTCCTTTTTTTAGAGTTTGAAAAATAAAAATTCTCTTATTTGATTTCTTGACGCCCGCGAGTGGTGTGTGTTTAAGTGGTCCTTTTTTTTCAATGGCGTCCTGGGTAGAATTGGGAAATTAAGACAAACAGACAGACACACGTGTGAAAACACGTATGTGTATGCACACACACACACTATATATATATATATATATATATATATATATATATATATATATATATATATATATATATATAATATGCAAGCATAAGTTGAATTGTACCTGAGAACACAATCCCGCGTTATGAGTTTTAGAAACGTTTTGTAGAAATAATAAATTTAATTTTTTTAACGAAATGCATTGTTCAACTGAACTTATTATAAATTCGAATAATCATTTCAAAATCTTAAACCAGAAAAAACTTTCCTTTTCTCAATTGAAATGTAATAGCTCAAACGAAATAACCGTCAAATTTAAAAGAAAAAAAATTAACAATACGAATTTTAAAAAAAAATCTCTTCTACCATGAGTGTGAAAAAATATGCCTAACGTAGCGTTTACCCATTGGAATGGCATTAAAGAAAAGAACCCATTTTTTGGCAGTTAGCAATACGCCCAATTTCTAAAGCCCTCGGTAGCGGGTCGCTAAACATTCCCTTCTCGTTAGACCGTCGTCGCTGCCTCAATGTATGACAATCGTGTCTCCCTTATGCAGGGACAATACCACTTACCTCCCCTTCTCTCTATACCTTTCCTTCGCAGCTTGTTTCAATACCTTTTTTTTCTTTTTTAAGATTCTAAAGCCTCGTTTTGAAATCTATTCTTGTAAAGTTTTTTTGTTTATTATTATATTTTTGTGTTGAATTCTATAAATGTATTATTCAAAAGTACAATTTTTATCAAATTTGATTCTGTATGGTTGAGAGAAGATTCACAAATGATACGTTTTTTTTTTTAAAAAGTATTAGATTAATAATTTTTCTTTTTCAATTTGCGCAACTGAAAAAATGGCTTAGACGTAGACGACTCGGGTGGGGAAAATGGGGGGGGGGGGGCGTGCTAAGAGTGGGGGGGGGGGGGGATGAGGTCAGACTAGAAATGTTCGTAAAGACAAGTCCAAACCAATAACAGCAGCAGAGGTCCAAAACAGTTTTTTAGTGTTAGTCGCAGAGGAGTTGGGATGCGGGGGTGGGGGGTGCGGACCGCACCGGGTGACACCATTTAGAGGGTGACACCAAGACAAAAATTTAAAAAAAATGTATAGAAGAAAATTTTAGTTTTTGCTAGTTTAATTAATGATTAATTAGAGTTAGAAAGTCTTGAGTGTAAATCGAAGGTTCCGATTAGGGGAGGGAGTGACACTTGGACGTAAACCTGCTAAATATAGATACAACAATGTCATATACAGCTGTGTTGGTAACCCACTAGAGAATTTTCAATAACCAATAACTGATAAGTCAATCGGTAATGTGTCAGTGATGTGTCAGTGATGTTTCAGTGATGTGTTATTAATGTGACAGTTATGTGAAAATGGCGTTTCAGTGATGTGTCAGTGATGTTTCAGTGATGTGTACATAAGTCGTTTACAACTGTTTTTCTTGACAGTGTTTGTGTTTGTCCGTGGTTGCATTGGATAACACACACACACACACACACACAAACACACACACTTGAAATGACCTTGACCTAACCTATTCTCAGGCAGACAAAGGTCACGACATTTTTATTCAAAGCGTCTTGGATGACTGCAAAAAGACATTTTCTTCATCCACCCCCCACCCCACCTAACACATACATTAAAGCAACGTTATTGTTAATAACCAGACATCGAGGTCTCCTCCCCTCGGGAGCGCAACAAAGGGAATGACATATCTGCTAATCCGACAATGGCCCCAGCGGTTCTGTTCAAGAAGAGACCGCCGCACAATGATGGTGCAGCCGCTTCGTACACAGCAACAACTGCGTGTTTGGGGATTCAACTTTAGTAAACAGGTCTGCAGTACTGTAGGCTTACACTATAGAGATGATTTGTTTAGGATTGGTGTAATGGATTGCATTGTTAAGGGGGATATTTTGAGAGGTGTGTTAAAGATTTGAAGGCGGTGTTAGGGGTATTTGATTTTAATATGGGGAATGGGATTTTTAAGGAGATTTATAAGAGGTTTTAGATTTTTACATGGGGAAATTCTCGAGTTTTTGGGACGACGTGGTTGAATGGTAGAGCACTTGACTGCGAACCCGAAAGTCTTGAGTTCGAATGCGGGTTTATGCCTGTAGAACGTCGTGGGTCCACCTGATGGGTACCCGACTCATGTTCGGTAAAGAAAAGCGGCTGGGCATAATGCTGACTATATTATATCTTCATACGCCGTGGTCATTGAAACAGTTGAACTCTGCTTCACCTGTTACATGGACCGTCAGATTCAAATTGGTACTTTACTTATTAAAATAAGGACTAAAGATTTGGTATTTGAAGGAGATATATACATTGATATGGTATTTGTCAATCTTACGCGACTTAGCCTAAGTCGAACTGGTTACTTTTTAGCCCTCCACCTCCCCCCCCCCCCCACCCCCTTGATACCAAACATCAATCAGATTTACCCCTATTGTAAATAGTGTAAACACATTATGATGTTTGTAAAGGAGTCTATTAGCTATAGAGCAAGCTCAATGGTTACACCCAAAGCCAATCCCTCCTCATATATAAATATTAAAAAATATAAAAAAAATATGTAAGGTACTGTTATGAACCTTACAGTTTATGGAATATAAAAACAAATAGGTAAAGTACCGTTATGAGCCAGTCGGTTGATGTTGCAGGTGGCGTCAAGCTCAACTATTGGCACTATGCCCAGCCACATTTCCTTTGAATAACTTATGTCGGATTCGAACTCGCGACTTTCGGGTTAGCTGTCGCCCGCTCTACCTCTCAGCCATGCCGTTACCATATAAATATATTTTATGAATATATCACACATGCTATTTTATGAGGAAACCAATAATAAAAGTAATCCCCACCTTCCCAATTCCTTTAGGCAACAGAATATCCACCTTGATGAAAGAGCATCGAATCCCCCCACGCCAAACGTAAACTCCCCCCTCCCCAACAAACACCATCCTTTTTTACACCGTCCACAACTTTAGTAAAAAAAAAAACCTTTCAAAATACAATTAGAAATGTAGACGACGTCGAATGAGCTTCATAAAACACCCATCTCTGTGTCCCCCCTCTCTATTGTGAGGTGCCCCGTGCCCATTCATCCTCTCCATGCCTCACCCCAGCACCTAACACTCCCCATAACTCACTTCAAGTCCTCTATCCCACTGACTACATTAAATATGGATTACAATTCACACGGGTGTTTGTGATACTTAAGGCAGGTTTTTGAGATTAGGTGACACTCCTAGGTTTCACTGCAACAATTATATTTTCTGCATGCTTTATATATATATATATACATTTTATATCTCAAAGTACATATATATATATATATATATATATATATATATATATATATATATATATGTTTGTGTGTGTGTGTGTGTGTTAATGGATATATGGACCCCTATATATGTATATGTGGTTAGTTTATATATATATATATATATATATATATATATATATATATATATATATATATATATATATATATATATATATATATATATATATATATACATATTTATATATATATATATTTATGTATATAATGTATTTATGTAAATGTATACCATATGTATTTATGTATATAATGCATATACGTATAAATACAATTTAAATATGTATACATAAGGTATATATATATATTTATATATATATATATATATATATATATATATATATATATATATATATATATATATTTGTATTTCAGGGTTTTCTTGTTTTCCCCTTTTCAAAAAGACATTTTCACCCTTTAGGTACCTCTCACGTTGTCATTATATAAGTGCAACTTCACACATACACCAACTTCACCATAACATAAGTCAGAGTTGCTCAACCCCAGCTGAAAGTGAAACAGAGCTGATGTACACAATGGGACTACAAGCTCCCCAATGAGCTAATCCTTTAGCTCAATTTCCCCTAAAGTTGAGAGTGTGTTGTACGTAACTACAAAAAAAAACGACAACAACACCACTGTCTCAAAACATATAGACATACATCTCACACCTAATGCAGAAAAAGACTGAGCTTTTAAAAAAAAATAATGAATTCAACTCAAACATACACACTACACACACACGTCATTCAGTTACGTCAATGTGTCACAAATAAACACGAATTCTCTTACCTGCCTTGTGTGTTAATTCCCCTTTTAATCACGTGACTACACCACCATCAATAATCCCTCGGTTTATTTTTATAAATCAGGATCCGAAACGATAATCAAAAAAACAAAAATCCTATATCCCTGTAATTAACTGTACCGTAACTTTTAATCCACGACTACACCTGATATGAACCACCTAGTCATACCTGCCCAGGTAACTAATCGAAAGCGCTACCTGTCCCTATACAGACACCAGTTGACAGCCACAATACATTAACCACAATTCCTTCCACCTCCTGTTTATACAAAACCAATACTTCACTCTCCACCCCCTACCCTACTTCCACCATTAAAAAAAAAATTCAATTTCTACTTCTGTTAATCCAAATCCGAACCTGTCTATACACCCCCCTCCCCCCTTTCCCACTTCTCCAAACCACTATATAAATCTACAACAATACACATTTAAACATTCATTCTAGTTTGTCTCCCTTAACCCCACCCTCCCCAACCTCAAAACCCTAGTTTTATTCCCCTTTCCCAAACCTCCACTACCCCGCCCGCACCACTACCCCCTCCCTACCTTTTTTAACGGGCTTTGTCAAAAGGTCCCTTTATGTTCCCTTACCTTTGAGGCGAGTGTTTGATATACCCAACAATGACGATACAATACGGTCTGTAGATAAATGAATGAAAAGCCCTTTATTTTGTTGTACTTGGCCAAGCTATTCAAACAAAAGTTAAATAATAAAAAAAAAATGGCTTACGAACAAGCAAACTCCAAACCGGTCAAAAATCTACGTACATTATTAGTTATGACCACTAAATCCTTATCAACAACCCCCCACCTTTTTCTTTGCTTTATACAACACCTCCCCCACCCCTTAGCACACCCCTATAACAAACGAAAATTACCCCATTTAAACATAACCGCTTGACTGTGTAAAAGAAAAAAAAATATATTATACATCCCACCATAGTTAAATTTCGTTAAAATTCAAAATCTTTTCTAATATAAATTCCTTTTATGCTGGCGGATAATGGTTGGCCATAGGTTCGTTCTGAATTTGTAGAATGGCATAAGTGTACAATAAGGGGGGGGGGGGGGGGGGGGTGGGGGGGGGGTGGGTTTTATAGGCCCTCGCTAGCTGCACGGCGGCAAACACTAAGCGGGTTACATTTCTATAGAGGGTGGAGGAAAAAAAGGGAAATTAAAATAATACGAATAGGTGGGTGGAGTTGGGGGTTGGGGGGAGGGGGGTTAATACTTGAAGAGACACAGGTTATATTAGGGGTTTTGAGGATTTGATAGGTGTGTTGGACTAGTGTGATTGTTAGACGGTTGAAGCTTGATTTGGTTTGAGTGTTAATTAATTGATTCATAGGAATGCGTGGTGAGAAAGTGGAAGAGAAATTGTAACAGGAGAGCTGGTGGTGCGTTGGATAGGGGGAGTAGAGTTTGCCTGTTTGATGGCTGTAGATGTAACGAATAGGGTTTTGTAGAATAATTGACACATATCAGATTTTGAAACTAATAATTTTTTTTATCACTGTTGTAGAAAACTGATGTAATAAGGGTTGGGGTCGCAACTAGGGTTAGGGATACTTTAATAGCAGGAACGGCGTGGTCGAATTGTAGAGCTTTTGACTGCCAATCTGAAAGTCAAGAGTTCGTATCTCTGTTCGGACTTGTTACTGTACTCTATTGATGGGTACCTGACTTACGTTTAAGTACTACTTATGCCCTATAAGGCGTTTACTCCGATTTCAGCCTACTTTTCTTTCTGGATTTACTTCCATAGCCTTTGTCCAACCAAGAACACACTATAAGGCAGCAGTTGTTTGAATTTGGAATTATCTCTCCTAGATGGGTTTTGTTTTAGCAGTCATGAGCTCTACTGTCGCAACCACGCCAACCGCCAACAACAATTTTAGTGACGTCACTCATAATCCTCACGTACATTAAGACTAATCTTAACTAACCCGACCTGGTGTCTTGTTTACTTGTATGTTGGTATTGCTTCAACCTGACTAGTAGTAATGCCTTAACTGATGCAGTAGGTGTTAGTAGAGGTAAGGAGAGTACCATTCGAAACTTACGATCCCTATGACAATTGAAGTAGAGTTCATCTGTTTCATTTATCTCTATTAAGAATGGATAAGGTGGTCAGTACTATGCTTAGCCGCCTGTACTTTCCCTAACGTGAGTCAGGTACCCATCACAGCTGAGTGGACTCAGGTACGTTCTACGGACTACAACCCAGGTTCCCAACTTGAGACTTTCGGGTTAGCAGTCTAGCGCTCTATCACTCCACCACTCCGTTCCTGGTTAGTATGTATAAAGGGGGGTAACATTTCTTTGATTCAGACATTAAAAATAATACGCATAGCTTTACAGTTCTGTTAGCCAATAAACGTGTCGTAAAAAAAAAATGACGCTGAGATTACAATAAAAATATTTGTAATGAATATTTTAACCACACTACCTGCATGATGAAATAAGCGATTAAGAAGGCTCCCCGCAGTGATGCTTTAAGGATATCGACAAGTGAATAGGTTGTTTATGCTATCGTTGGGTTAGGATTAAAGTTTATATATGTGTTTTACCAGGAAATAAATTAATTTTTTTTTTTAGTTTTATTAAGCAACCTATACCAGATATTCTTTCAGTCATTTTACCTCAGTAAAAACTTTCTGGAGATGGCTATATACAGTGCATATTTTTTATATACTGCACTATTTTGTTTTCTATTTTGTACGGGGGAGGGGGACAGTTTTAAGACATGCTATGGGGTACCCCAACCTAGAGGAAAGCATGAAAGAAACACTTATACATCCCGTGCAAACACTCTTAAGGTTCTGATATGACACATTGTTCATAACATCGTCTTAGACCTCTGCCTTAGAAACATAGTTGAAAATGTACAACAACCCATATCACATGTTACTTGATTTTCTTCTTCTTCTTCTTCGCTCTTAATTGTAATGTTGGAAGGAGTTACCTCCAACGCAATTAAGTATTAGGTGTCAATGTGTTATGTTCGATATAAGCTGTTGCTTTTGCTCTTCTTTTTTGGATTTGCCTCCACTGCCTTAGTCCATCCAAGTTATATGATTTTAGGGTTTTAGATGAGTTACTTTCACCAGCAACTGAGCCTCAGCTGTCCAGGGTTTCGAACTCGCGACTCTTTGGTTTAGCGACCATGAGCTTTAACGACACAACCACGCCGTCTCCATTACTAATCCAAGTTGGTGAATTCTTCATGTTATTTTTCCGTTGCATTAAATCTTTTGTATCAGAGTAGCCTATTACAATATACAGATGTAATATATGCTTTATGGTTTGTAGGCAGCAGTTTCTAACCATAATTTACCTATCGTATTCTGAGTTCAAATAACTAATGCACCATGCTTCTGTTTTGATGTATTACAATTGAGCAAACGCAGCCCAAATGCCTACTCAGCATTATTTGGTAAACGGGACTCAGCGAGGTGAACTATCAACTCAATCACATTGAATACCTCAGTAGCACCAACGACGGACTCCATTTACTTACAGCAAATCTCGACAAAGTACTTACATTTTTTCCTTTACACTTCGATTGTAGTCTAAAACAGACTTACTTTTCGCGAATTCCTGAGATAAACCCCTTCAGTTTTTCTTTTTTCTTAACAAAATAATGTTTTTTCTTTTACTAAATTATACACAAGAAGAAAATTGCCCCAATTTAACTATTTGAAGATTGAAAGATTACATTTTACCCACCATTGTATTTTACAGTACCGTTTCGATTCTAATAATAGAATATCGATAAAAGAAACTGAAAGAAAAAAAAAACAGCCGTAAGAATAGACAGAGAATGAATAGGGGCAGACAACGCACTTTGTCCGTAGGTTTCTTTCTATAACGTCTTTTCCTCCAAAACGCCGGTCGTAGTTTTGACTGACAGCCATGTTGACGTGTTGGAGACAAGTCTGTTGACGGGTTGGCCCAAACGTCTGCGGGTACCATTCTTCCCGGGCTTTTGTCTACAGACAAACAAACGCCCAAAAAAAGACTATAAAAAAAAAAAGAAAAAACTCTCGCGTAGTGCCTCGATTTCTTCTAAACACATTGGAGAATTTTTTTTTCTTTTTTTTTTCTTTCGTTTTTTTTTCTTTATATCTTTTTTAAATAATAGAAATGTCTTTAAATTTAGACAGACTACTGTGGTTATTCATATGTCAGCATTCAAAGTGATTATTTCATATTCCCTCTTATCAGTGTTGAGGCCTCGGCGATTTCATAGGCCTTTTGTCTCCCTATAATAAGGGGACCTAACTGTTTGAATTAAAAGGGAGCAAACTGGTTCTTGGGAATTTTTTTTTTCTTCTTTCTTTTGTAGAACGAATGGCAAGCAAATAGAAATGATAGTTATGGGCATTTTAGGATTATAATAAAATACTACCGGATTTCGGTGTGTGTTCAGTTAAAGTCTTTGAATAAAAGTGAAATCGTCACGATAACAAAGCTACTGTTGTCGAAGTGTTGTGTCCTATTATTCTGATAATGACATTTGAAAAACAATTGATTTGTATTGTTAATGACGTTTCTGTCAAGGTATTTAAAATCAAAATTTTAAAAAGTTAACATTATTCCATTCCCACGGTTGGGTTGTAAAAAAAAAGAAGAAAAATAATGTTATTGTCATGTAATTCTATTAAAATATTTTGTTGGTTAAAAACTAGCGTAATATTTGTATGATTAGCATACTATTATTATACAAAACCTTTTAACAGTCTTGATAGAATTTTTTTGTATTTTTTTAAATTTTAGGTACAGGTAGTAGAGGAATCGTATTGAAGTAGTTGGAGCAGAGTTATAATGGCCGCCACATTCTATGATGTCACTAGGATACGTTGTAAGAACACAATCATTCAGCACACAATCCACCACACAATCCAAAACCACACTATCCACCAGCAAACAATCCACCAAACACATTCCCCAACAACAGAATCCACCAACACAATCCTCCACCAACACAATCCTCCACCAACACAATCATCCACCAACACAATCCTCCGCCAACACAATCATCCACCAACACAATCCTCCACCAACACAATCATCCACCAACACAATCATCCACCAACACAATCATCCACCAACACAATCATCCACCAACACAATCATCCACCAACACAATCATCCACCAACACAATCCACCAACACAATCCACCAACACAATCCACCAACACAATCCACAACCACACAATCCTCCACCAACACAATCCTCCACTAACACAATCCTCCACCAACACAATCCACCAACACAATCCACCAACACTGTCCACCAACACAATCCTCCACTAACACAATCCACCAACACAATCCACCAACACAATCCTCTACTAACACAATCCTCCACTAACACAATCCTCCACCAACACAATCCACCACAACACAATCCTCCACCAACACAATCATCCACCAACACAATCCACCAACACAATCCTCCACTAACACAATCATCCACCAACACAATCCTCCACTAACACAATCCTCCACTAACACAATCCACCAACACAATCCACCAACACAATCCACCAACACAATCCTCCACTAACACAATCCTCCACTAACAAAATCCACCAACACAATCCACCAACACAATCCACCAACACAATCCACCAACACAGTCCACAACAACACAATCCACCAACACAATCCACCAACACAATCCTCCACCAACACAATCCTCTACTAACACAATCCACCAACAACACAATCCTCCACTAACACAATCCTCCACCAACACAATCCACCAACACAATCCACCAACACAATCCTCCACCAACACAATCCACCACAACACAATCCTCCACCAACACAATCATCCACCAACACAATCCACCAACACAATCCTCCACTAACACAATCCTCCACCAACACAATCCTCCACTAACACAATCCACCAACACAATCCACCAACACAATCCACCAACACAATCCTCCACTAACACAATCCTCCACCAACACAATCCTCCACTAACACAATCCACCAACACAATCCACCAACACAATCCACCAACACAATCCTCCACTAACACAATCCTCCACTAACACAATCCACCAACACAATCCACCAACACAATCCACCAACACAATCCACCAACACAATCCACCAACACAATCCACCAACACAATCCACCAACACAATCCACCAACACAATCCACCAACACAATCCACCAACAACACAATCCACCAACACAATCCAACAACACAATCCAACAACACAATCTTCCAACACACAATCCACCTGCACATCCAGCCAATCCACCCACCAAACAACCCTTACCGTTTCCATTCTAGAACCTATTTACGATGCTGTCTACAGCTCTATGAATCCCCACACACAAAGCCTACATTGTCAGCCCCGCTGTGTATGAGGGTTTTTCCCCCAATACCGTATTGTCGCTTTTTATAAAGCGTACATATCCAAATTAAGGGTGTGCCCCTTTTTTCGCGAGCATACAGCTACATTTTATTTTAATGATTTAAATGTCGTATTTTCACAGCGTCAAAATAGAAAAGACAGTTTGTGAAAAGAAGGGAGGTAAAGAATTAAAATGCACTTTTTGTTCCCTGGCTTTTCAAATGGCTATTCTTTCATTTTTACTGGTTTCACCCAAGCTAAGAAGAAAGAAAAAAAAGTAAAGTGAAGAATGGAATAGACGGTGGCAGGAACTGTGGTTCCATGTTGAAATTTTATAGGAATAGAAGAACAAACTTTCGGCTGTTTGAAAGCGGCGATTGTGTGAAGTTGGGGAAAAACATTACGTCAAAGTTTCCGGAGAGGCTAACGGAATCGTGTGGTAGAGAAAGGTTCCAGAGAGGGCGGAAAATAGAATAAAAACTAGAGGTGTATGGTAAACTTGTGTAGCGTTTGGGAGTTATAAATGGAGTTCCAGGCTCGAATCTCTGGGGTTTATTTCGTAGTTGTAGTTGTTGTAGGAGAAGTAGCAGTAGTAGTAAGGTAGCAATAGAAGTAATAGTTGTTGTTGTAGTAGGATTAGGAGTGACGGTATTAGTTGTAGTACCAGTAGTAGTTGTAGTAGTAGTAGTAGTAGTAGTAGTAGTCGCAGTAGTAGTAGTAGTAGTAGTAGTTGTAGTAGTTGTTGTTGTTGTTGTAGTAATATTAGTAGGAGTAGTAGCAGTAAACGTAGCTGTTGTTGATGTTGTTGTCGTTGCAGTGGAAGTAGCCGTCCCAATAGTTAATTCCTGAATCGTTCTTAGTTCCCGATAACTGTCAATAGCGTTAACAAATGAGGGTAGTTGAAGTCAGGTCGGCTGACTGAAGTCAGGTCTACTGACTCGAGTCATTGTGTTTAAAAGAAGACTGACTGTACCTATAGAACCACAATTTTTCTGTACACAGCATCGACATAAACAGATGAACTCTACTCCATCTACACATCTCGTCTGCCAGGGTAGAGTACAGCTAATATAATAAGATTTTTTTTTAATAAAATTAATTTTGTTATATGTTTCATACTAGAATCGGACAACGCCTTCGTCTATTTAATCTTCTAGAAGCGAATGTAGGTATGTTGTAGTAAACGAACAACCAATATTTATGCTTTAGCATCATTTACCGTTCGTGGCCAAAACACTCGAGGCAGGTGAAGTAGAGTTCATCTGTTTCAACGACATCAGCATATGAAGGGATGGTATGGGCAGCACTATGCTGAGCTGCCTTTACTTACCTCGACGAAAGTCAGGTACCCATTAGGGCTGGGTGGACTCAGTGACATCCTGCAGTCACGAGTTTGAGCATTAGCAGCTAACATCAACACTAACCTGATCTCTAGCCCTCGATCTGACCCCCCCCCCCTCCTCTCCTAAACTACACCTCTAACACTATAAACTAACACAATGCAAACGACTAATACATCTATTTTTAGACCACTCTATCATCTATCAATGGAATTTTAAAAAATGACATCGCAAATTCCCATACTATACAACTGATGTCAAGATTTACCTACTTAACATAGAATTCTTCAGATGTAACAATTTAGTTCTAATTTATTTGATTCCCCCCCCCCCCCCCCCCCCGGCCATTAAGCAAATAGATTTCAAGCACCTGATACAATCTTACCTTTGCAGTACACCCCACCCCTTCCCCTACTAGACCGTCATCTTTTCTATTTTTTTTCCACATATTTTAAAATTACATATTTATCCTTCCTCTGCGTATAGACGATGTAGACAAGAGATGTATTTGAGGATGCTGAAATCTGAATTCTTTAACTATAGTGGCCAGTGTAGATTTTAAGGAGATGAATAGATATCGTGTGTTGGGAAGTACGGGTATGTGTGTGGGTGTGTGGGCCGATGTGGGGGTTGGATGGGGGTATCCTTTGGTTTGGATAGCTGCTTGTTAAAACATAATGCAAAGGGAGGAGGGGGGGGGGTTACTTCAGTTGTAACACACGTTGGGTTGGGTTGGGTTTTTTTTGTTCTCGATGGGATACGGATGAGAGAGATCACGTGCTTGTTTGGGTTGTGACGCAAATGTCGTCACACCTTTGTGACAAGCGTGGTAGGGTTAGCGAGGTGGGGGTGGTGGTGGGGGGGGTGTAACGGGGAGGGGGCAATGTGAATAATCTATGAAGGCGGAGGGGTGGGAGGTCTTTAAATAAATCAGAAACATTGTCCGAAATTGCAAGTAATACCGTTTGTAAAGTATTAGGGCGTTGTCTCAGAATACGAACTTTATGACAAGCCTGTTAGGGTTAGTGAGGTGTGGTGGTGGAGGGGGGGTGGTTACGTAGGGGGGGGGTGCGATGTAAACAGTCCAAGAAAGCGAAAGGGGGTGGGGTGAGGGTCTTTACATCAGAAACATCTTCCCAAGCACAAATGACAAATAATACATGTAACGAATTAGGGCGGTGCCTACGAATACGAACTTCATAACAATTGTGGTTAGCTGGGGTGTACTGATGGGGTTACCGGGGGTGGCGGGTTCACGGGGGCGGGCGATGTGAATAGACCATGCAAGCGGAGAGGGGGTCTTTAAATCAGAAGCATCTCCACATAAACACACTACAATCAATACAGTTTGTAAACTATTAGGGCGATGCCTTGGAATACGAACTTCAGATGTTCTAGTTTAGCGATCCCGAGTTTGAATGGTCGAAAACACGGGGTACGTAATCCCGTATACAAGTCCTAGCTATTTTCTTCTATTAACCCTTCACATATAAAATGCTGTTATATCGAGCTCTCATAACACAAAAATCTGAAATTATAAACCGAAAAAAATTAGGCAAACACAACTTATATTAACACAGATAACACGTTCACAACAGAAACAACACACACACACAAAATTTAAAAAAAACACTTACCTAATCTAATTAAAAAAACGGCACACAACATAAATAAATCATGCTCAACATATACAACACATAACTGACTTAGCAACATGTGTTCAGCAGAGAAATCAATGCTCGTTTACCACTTAGACAAAACACCCATTGTAAAAATACATGTGCAGCACATATGAAAATGTTTCATATTACACCTTGTGTGAATAATACGGCTAGTACATCGAATCTTCAGCACATATAATGAGTTTGCATTTCGTAACTCGAATATTTTGTACTTTAACAATGGAGGTGCGGCTTAAAACTCGTATCAGTAAGGCAGTTAGTAGAGATGCAGTTCGTCATTGGAATAGGGCAGTCTATGGCGGTGCAGTTTGTAACTTGAAGCAAATTAATTCCTGTTTCAAAAGTTAGGCTCAACTCGATGCTTCTATTTCGAATCAAAGCTAATAATCCCAGACCATACTTTTGAAAAGCATGTCGTTTGTAAATTTAAAAGTTCGTACCTCGAAGCGAAGACTTTTGTTATCTTTTATCCAAACTAAACTTAGCTCCAGTAATAAGAAAAAAAAACTTAAAAAAAAAAAAAAAAAAACAACCATTTAACATAAGCTAAATGTATTTTGGCTGTCTCGGAATAAAATAAAGATCATAAAATAAAACAAATTAAAAATATATTTAACGAAACGGTAGTGTAATCTATACCAAAAGGAGCATATTCTGATGGGAAGAAAAGTTTGAACTACACCTATGGAGGAAGCTAAACAGTTTTACACGAACTCGTCTTCATGACGCGCAACTCAAACGTAGGCGTATTTGAATGCAAATTCTATTGAAAAGACAAACGCACTATTTCCTTGTGTTAAAGTTTTTTTTTCTTTAAATCAATGTTCCATTAGAAAAAAAAAAAGATACAGTAAAAATTTTATACTCAGAAATGTCAAACATTGCCAAACTTACTTAAACAAAAAAAAATGTTTGCCCATATGACGTCATTTCGGCGGCACCGTCATTTCGGCAAATGCTGAGGAGATAGGAGTGCTATTCTCGTCGCTTAAACAAATACAGCCCTTTCTTTTCTATTCTTCGGGGTGGATTCGAACCTAGGTCTACATCTTTTAGAGGCCACGCCTTCTTCTACAATGATGTTTAAAAATATTAGTGGTAATTGTATGATTAAGGGGGAAAAAAATTCCTTTTACAGAAGTTCGTGGAGTAGATGAAGTAGAGTTAGTCAGGTACTCTGATCACGGTATGTTAAGGGAGAGCGAGGTTAGAGCTATTTTTAACTATGGTGTGTATTTATTAAAATAAACTATGAACACGAGAACCATGTTTAAACCATTGTTTGATATATGTGTTACTGCTATGTTAAACCTTGCTGTGTACTATAAGTCTGTGACATGCGGCTCCTGAGTCGAATAACTTCTTTATGTGAGCAAACGCAGCTCTTTACATTAGGTATGGGAGCCTATAAATAAAGAAATAGCACCAGAAAAAATCTGCATCTTGTCTAATTGCTTAAATATAATTAAAACAATTAAAATTACATTAAAAACAAATTTTTAACGCGATGCTAAAACTAAAAAAAAATTGGTGGCCAAAATAATTTAAAAAAAAAAAACGTCAGAGAAAGTAATTAAAAACAAATTCCATGAGTTGAAAAAATCACAGAAAGAAGTTATATGAATAGAAAAAAAAACGTAATAAAAGTTAAAAACAAAATTTCGTGAACAGAAAAAAAACCTTACAAAAGTTCAGTGACAAACACAAGTTTAAAACAACAGAACAGTTTAAAAATATTTACACCAAATGCTCGCACTTTAAATTAGATCAAGGGTGTTGTCAATCTTTATTTTTACACCGCCCCGAACACCCCCACCCCTACCCTCATAAAACAATTGTACCATAAGCTACAAGACACACCCAATATACATCGGAATAAAAATCAAACAACAGAACCATCGAACAATACAAAATCTCTCAATTCATTTGTATCGCATACGCCCGTTGTACGCCATTGTTCAGGATATTTTAATTAAAATCTACTCGACCACGCTTCAAAGCCTAGGCTACACCGCAAACACAACACACCATGGGTTAAAAAAAGAACCCCACAATGAAGAATTAAGGCAATCTATTGTCTGATTAATTCATTATCCCTGTGTTAAGATCGTCGCGTCGGTATAAAAATTTAGTTGAGATTTTTAATTAAGAAAATGAACCTTGAATGACAAATAATGACACCTGAACAAGAATAATAATGAATATTTAATTGTATACGCTGTTCATTCAGATTTATTTTAATTGTTATTTTTTATTTTATTTTTGTGGCAATGTTTATTAACGTTACAGCGATGATTAAATTGGCTGACACGAAGTTAAAGAAATAATCATATTTCACATGCTGAGCCAAGTTATTCTTTTATAAGGATTTAGTTTGCCACATGTAGTTATATCGAGTTATCGAGTGGTGTTATATTACCTTGATTCTCCACATATCCACATCGCAGACCAACCAAGCATGTTTGTATTGTCAATGTAAAGATCGAACTAGAAGATTTGAACCCACTACTATTCGCTCTATCGTCCCACCATCATCTTCCAAATGTAACTAGTACAATCACTGGTTAAGAAAATGCTTACTTACACGCACATTTAAATTTTCTGTTATTAATAATGCAATTATATGTTAAATAACTGCTTAGTTACGTGCACATTTACATCTTCTGTTGTAAATAATACAAGTATAGGTTAAACAACTGCTTCGTTACATACACATTTAAATTTTCTCTCGTAAATATTACAAATATAGTTTAAATAACTGCTCAGTTACAAACCCTTTTAAATTTTCTAATTCTCCATATAATTACCACTCTCTCTTAATCAAAGGCTGTTAATTAAATCAAGGTTCACTAGGTGCAATCTGCACAAAGGAGTTTTTTCACCTACTGGTGCACACAATGCCTGTATCAAGCACGTGCAGTTCACCCCCACCCCCACCCCCTCCCCAGCCAACCTTCTTCTCCCCCCCCCCCTCCCTCCCAGTCACCCCTGCCCTCCCCCATTCAACACCTAGATGAGCAGATAAGACATGATGTAACAATGCGATCAGCGGCCTCATGCGGTTTCACCGTGCCGGAAATTTCCGGCTATTATCACTCGGCGTGGTACAGCAGGGGGTGTGGTCAAGTGGAAGCTACGGTCGAAGTGTGTGTGTGTGTGAGAGAGAGAGAGTGCGAGTGTTGGGTGGGGGGGTTCTTTGTGACGTAAGCAATTGTGACGTAACTTCATTAAGGCCAAGAGATGGGGGTGGGGGGGGGTATGTAATTCGTCTTGGGAAGTGGAAAGGGTGGGGAGAGGGTTGAGAGTAGAATTAGTTGTACACATGGTCGCTTTGTGGAGGGGGAGGAGGAATAGGGAGTGGGATGGGATGTGTTGGGGGAAAAGGTAGCAATGGTAAAGTGGTCTCAACTAATGTAATGATATTGTTATGGTAAGCCATCGATTTAGGGTCCAGTGGACTAAATTTCCACCTGGCATAATCCTAACCCTCACCAGTGGCGTAGCGAGGTCGGGTGTCACCCGGTGCGGCACTTAATGGCGTCACCCCCCCAGAGGCGTAGCGACCCTTCCCGGGGACAACCTTCCGATTTGCACCCCCTCAAACTTTCGATTTGCCCCCCCCCTTAAACCTTTCGATTTGCACCCCCCCCCCCCTCAAACTTTCGATTTGCACCCCCCCTCAAGTTTTTATCTATATATTTTGCTATTTTTTGCCTTGGTGTCACCCCCTAAATGGTGTCACCCGGTGCGGTCCGCACGCCCCTCCCCCCCCCTCGCTATGCCTCTAACCCTCACTGTGCCGTTGCCTGGCATAATCCTAACCCTAATCTGCTATAATCCTAACCTCAACCTAACCTGACACAATCCTAAACTTACCATTATCTAACACAATCCTAACACTAACTACCTTACCTTATCCAATTCTAACGTTACTTAACAGCAGATCAGAGGATCAAATTGCACCAACCTGACTTCTTAACCCCAACCCCACTCTCCCATGCCCCCCCCCCCCCCCAGCTCATTAATTAAAGTGTCCAATAAATGAACGCCAACCTCAGTTTGGGGGTGACAGGAACCAGAGGTGGGTACATTTCTGGAATTCCAGCAAACAGTTAGCAGGTCAGTTCAACATGGACGGCAGGCAGGTTTCTGGTAATGTGCTGCTTAATGTAGAGGAGGCGATCCAGAGTTTAAAGGGAGACAATGCTATGTTAAAGCCAGTTAAAGGGGAGGTAATGCTGAAGTAAAGGGGGGGGGGGGCGATGCTGAAGTTAGGAGAGACTATGATGTTTGTATGCGATACAGTATTAAGTTAAGGGGAGACAGTAATGAGCGAATGGGAGAAGATGCTGAAATAAATGGAGACGATGTTGAGTTAAGGGGAGACAATGCTTAGCTAAGGTGAGACAATGCTGAGTTAAAACGAGACAATGCTTAGCTAAGGGGAGACAATGCTGAGTTAAGCGGAGACAATGATGAGTTAAGGCGGGAAAATGTTGAAATAAAGGGAGACTATGCTGAGATAAGGGGAGACAATGTTGTAGTAAGGGGAGACAAAAAGGAGTCAATATCGTTAGAAGAAAAAGGGAGTTAAAGTTTAAGGGAAACAACTTGATAATATGAGAGAAAACTATATAATTATGGGAGAATACATGATGATCATGAGAGAAAACTTGCTGATAATGGAAGACTAGGCTAATACGAGGGGGAAAAAACGCTAAAATTAGCTGCAACAACTCCAAACCAAGGGCAGGTGACGCTCAGTTTATGTTACAAAAGAGGAACAACGCTAAGTCAAGAGAGACAACCCGGTATCATAAAATGAACTACAAATCCATACAAATCGATAGGCGTTGCCAGAATGAAGAAGAAAAAAAAAAGGTATCGTAAGATTAAAAGTTAACAAAAAAAAAACCTTCCCCCATAATGACGTCATCTATTTGTGTGCACCATACGGCGACGGTGGTATTTTTAAACTCCTGACACAAAAGAAAAATTGATATGTTTTGATAGATAAGCCCGAACAAGGGGAGCTAATGAATAGGCTGACATTCAACGTCAGGAAAGGCGCAAAACGTTTCTCGCGGTCCCAAACCGGTAGGGCATGTTTTTATTGTGTGGGGTGGAGCAAACAGGAGGCAGGGGGGGGGGGGGGTGGAGTTGAGGCAGCCATTGAGGGGTGGGGGTAGGGGGGTGGGGTGTTAAGACTTGGGTAGGTGACAAATGAAGTGGTTTTTTTTTTTTTTAAATCGTCTGTTGTAGTAACCTAATAAGCGACATGACCTTTTACTGTTTGAAAAGTTTAGTCATAAACATAACACTTTTCATTTATAAAAATTTTATTCTTAAATCTCCATTAATGTAGTCGCCCGAAGACGTATAAATTTAAAGTAAAATAAACCGGGAGTGATCTCCCCTAAACTTTCTCGAATATTCTTATATAAAACAACAGGGGATGGGAACTCGGGCTATAGACATGATTTTTAATCCATTTTAAATACTTAAAAATAGAATAAAATCTCGAAGACAAAAGAATTGCACACCAAGTGAACGCCAAATAAAAAAGTGCATAATAGTGCGCAATATTATTAGTACTTTAAAAATTTACATTAGTTTTTTGAGAAATCGGAAGTAGCGTAAATTACTACTTCCGGTCAACGGAAATTACTCAAAATTTAACAGAAGGTAGAAAATTAGATCTTTTACTCACATGTGGAATTTCATTTATCTATCTAAATAGTACTCAAGTTATAGGCTTTTGAAAAATTCAAAGTAGAAAAAGTACCACTTCCGGTTATCGGAAATCGCTCAAAAGTTGATACGGATCTACGATTTTGATAAAATACTTATATATGAAATTTCATCAACCTAGCTGTAACGGTAATCAAGTAATCGTGTTTACACACACACAGACACACAGACATACGGACAGGATTGCAAAGCCCAGTTTTTCATAATGGATTACGCATAAAACCTCTTAATTTTGATAAATCTGGATTGATAATTTTTGCCCGATTAAAATAAGTCCTCTTTACTTCGGATGTGATGAAGGACTGAGGTGTAATACGGTGAAAATTGTTAAAATTTCAAGAGATTTTTTTGCACGATTACAATACTTTCTCTATACTTCGTATATATGGAAAGTAAAAAAAGAAAAAGTTCCCCTTTTAGACATAATGGTCCTTACGGCAGATGAAGTAGAGTTTATGTTTCTTGACTTCTGGGTGGTGTCGTCAGCA
Organism: Physella acuta; assembly: GCF_028476545.2. Lineage (NCBI taxonomy): Eukaryota > Metazoa > Mollusca > Gastropoda > Physidae > Physella > Physella acuta. The sequence goes on along the minus strand of NW_026732708.1, from coordinate 43,882 downwards.
TTTAGCCCAGACGACTTCACTTTCCCCTACGTGAGTCAGGTACCCATCAGAGCTGGGTGGACTCAAGGACATCCTACAATCCCTAGTCAAAACCGATCTACGAAATCAAGCTTCTTCTTAGGTTTAGAGTTAGCATAATACGATTAAAACTAAGAATAGTCTTATGCTATTATTAGAACAAGGGTATGCGTTAGGTTACAGTTAATACTGGAGTCAGCAGTAGCTCGGTGGTCTAGTTACGGTATGCTTGTACCCAATTTATTGTCATTATTGAATAAAGCGAATAAGTAGCAAGGTAGGTAACCCTTATAATCCAAGGTATAAGGGTAGTCAGTGCATAGTATTGAAATGTTCAACTCAACGCAACAATTAATAGCGATTTGCTTATGGTCTTGACCACACTATCTCTTCATATACCGAGGTCACAGAAACAAGTGAACTCTACTTTACTTGCCCGTAGACCGTCAGGTTTGCAAAGGGAAATTACTTTACTTATGGTCTAAATAATTTAAGGGGAAACAATTTCGTGATCTGCGAGTTATGCTGGTAAAGAGTAAATTTCATCTTTAGATCTAGCGTTCCTTTATACAGATGAAGTAGAGGTCATGTTTCTTGACCTCGGGATACGAAGAGTTGGTGTGGTCAGCACTATGCCCTGCCGCTTTTGCATTTCCTAACGTAGTGAGTCAGGTACCCATCAGAGCTGGGTGGACTCAGGAACATCTTACAGTCACTAGTCCGAAACCGAGGTTCGAACACGAGATTTTCGGGCCAGCAACCCAAACGCTCTACCATTCGACCACATCGTCTCACAACCTACGCTATTTTCAGTGAAAATGTTTGAATATTATTTTTTAAATAAACCGGAAGTGATCTCCCCTAAACTTTCTCGAATATTCTAATATAACACTACGGGGGTGGCAACTCGGGATATAGACTTCTAGACATGATTTTTAATCCATTTTAATTACTCAATTTTTTAAAAATAGAATATAATCTCGTAGAAAAAAGAAATGCACACCAAGTGAACGCTAAATAAAGATGTGCATAATAGTGCGCAATATTATTAGTACTTTATAAATTTACATGCGTTTTTTTGAGAAATCGGAAATAGCGTAAATAAGTACTTCCGGTCAACGGAAATTACTAAAAATTTGACAGAAGGTAGAGAATTAGATATTTTACTTACATATCAAATTTCATTTATCTATCTGAAATAGTACTCAAGTTATAGGCTTTTGAAAAATTCAAAGTAGAAAAAGTACCACTTCCAGTTATCAGAAATCGCTCAAAAGTTGATACGGATCTACGATTTTGATAAAATACTTATATATGAAATTTCATCAACCTAGCTGTAACGGTACTCAAGTTATCGTGTTTACACACGGACACACACACACACACACACACACACACACAGACACACAGAATACGGACAAGATTGCAAAATTATGTTTTTCCGTATCAGTGAGATGTAAAACGTCGAGATTTGCAAAAATCTCGATTTTTTTTTTGCACGATTACAAGACTTTCTCTATACTTCGTATATACGAGAAAGTAAAAATGATCGGGTATATCAAGGTAGGAACGACATGCTGGCTTCTGCTTTCAGACATTCTCTATGAGGGGGGGGGGGGGGGGGGGTAAATTTATGGAATTTGGGGGGGGGGGGGGTTAAATTTATGGAATTGGGGGGGGGGACACTAATTAAAGTATAATATGTACTATATAAATTATATTTGTTCTATTTTGTTTGAGGGTAGGGAGTGGGTGGGGTGGTGGTTGTATTATAGAAAGAGTTGGAAACAGTATCCCCACCCTCCTCCGTCCCCCGATGCGATGTTGGACTGGTTGACCTAAGGTAATAATGTATACAACACTCACCCATTAAGACTTTCCTTTTTAGCTGTTGTATTGTAGTTACTCATTTAGCATAATATTGATTAACTCTCGATTATATTGTATTAAACACTGAAACAACGCGCACCATCGTAGTCTCGACACTACTACTTCAAACAAAACTGAATCGAGGCAAATAATTAATTATTTCCACAAAGCCACAACGCATCTTAGAAAACAATTACTTCTTCATAAGCTGCGATTAACACTACAAAGATGACAGACCAGTTGTTATTCGCTTTCAGCGTTTGATGCAGAGTAACTTCCCCTGATTCATCTGTTGCTATGGACGCCTGCAATAAAACAACAATGCTGACGTTTTCGTCGTACATGGATGCAAAATTTCGTCTTTTATCTGGAGTACCAACAGTTGTTCCCTTTCATCCCAAGTAGCTATTATGAGCTGAATGATCAAGGCTCATTCTTTCTGTCCTTACGTTTATTTCTGTGAGTGCCAGTTAGATGGTTATGGTGGAGTTTTTGCTTTTGTAATGCATAATTATCTTAATTAATGAGAGCCTTTGCGGCGCATTATATATATATATATATATATATATATATATATATATATATATATATATATATATATATATATATATATATATATATATATATATATATATATATATATATATATATATATATATATATATATATATATATATATATATATATATATATATAATATATATATATATATATATATATATATATATATATATATATATATATATATATATATGCGCTAACTCGAAAGTCTGGAGTTCGAATCCCGGGATTGACGTCCAATTCTCTGAAGGTTACCTGACTCACGTTAGGGAAATTAAATGGCTATGCATAGTGCTGACCAACACTGAATCCCATGGTCTTTGAAACATATGCACTCTACTTCATCTGCCACATATATATATATATAGGCTACATACATACATACAGAGAGAGAGAGAGAGATATGATGATGGTGTCTATGTGTACTGTGTAATTTGTTTTAGCGCAATTTCCATTCTGGAGAATTGCGTTTATTAACTCGTCATTTCTGGGAATGGATGGATGAATGGATGGATGGATGTGTGTCCGGGCTTTAAGTCGTATCTCCTCCTCAACGAAGCAATATCGATGACTAGTTTCAAAAGCAATTATGTTAAGCAAAATACGGGAATGAGCATAGGCCATAAAAAATTCGGGTTTCTTTCATGTATTTCCCGGAAAAGCCAAAAAACCTCGAAAAAATGCAGTTTTTGGCCCATATCTCGGCAACCAGACCACTTAGCGACTTGAAACATGTACCAATCGATTCCTGCCATAATTTAGAACAATATTGCTGAAGAAAGTTTTCAAAAATATCCTCTCGTTCGGTCACAAATTTTAAAATTACATAAACACCTACAAACCGATCGTTCTTCTAGCTTGAACGCACCCCAGCAATATACGTCAGAGCTATTTTTAGATAACATAAGGAAATTGCGCATAAATGTCACTAGACTTTTTTAATTAACTTGTTTAGAGCATATACTATGTGGTTCATCTTGCATATTCTGTATGTCTCCCATGATAAAAATCATACGTAATGTTAATGTTGCGGTTCATATGTTCTGTATAGCATGTCTTCGGTGGTGCATATCTCACTACGTTTATCTTTTGTCTGCACCACCCTATCTCCGGTAAATGCACACAGCTATTAGCACAAACGCGCCGCGATACCGATTTTCTAACCCACGTATCTTCTATAAGTGCGTCTTCTGTGTAGCCTATCTTTTGTCGTTTTTTATCTTAAGAGATACACACCTCATTTTGCTCGTAACTCTATTGTGAATTGTTTTCGGTATAAAATACAAGCAGGCTCGTATTTCATGTAGGATGTTGAAAGTCATCCGCTAGCGCCAAACTGTTTTCCATTAGCGGGTTTGTTTTTTATTTAAAATAGTTTTTGGGATTACATGGATAATATAATTTAAATTTAATATTTTTTCTCTTTTGGATACGATATTATATCAATAGGGTCGGAGTGGTTTAGCGCTAGAGAACTGGACTACTAAGTCTCGAGTTCGAATCCGGGTTCAAGTCAGTAAACAGTCCATGAGTCCACCCATCTTTGATGGAAACCTAACTCACGTTAGGGAAAGTAAAGGCGACTGGGCATAGTGCTGACCACACTATCTCTTCAGATGCCGAGGTCACAGAAACAAGTGAACTCTACTTCACTTGCCCTATAGACCGTCAGGTTTGAAAAGGGATTTTTTTTATATTCATGGTCATATTGTGTTGAGCGACATTGCCAATTTTTTGTAGGAAATTGAGAACTTAACTCCAGATGACCAAAAAAAAAATGTACAACATTAAGTACAATTTCAGATATGGCGATCAATGAAACTAAATGTAACTATGTCCTTCTGTTGTGTGACAGTGGTCTGAAATATAAAGAGGATTGTCTAGTCTGAAAAGCGTTGAGCTCATTTACCCAATATTAGCTTGGGTAAACAAAGACACCTCTTGGAACTGAACTCGTGACCTTCAGGTTTAAAACATTGTACTCTACTACTCGGCCACGACATCTAACAAATCTGGTGTTGCACAAAACAGTCACAGTAGTTAACTCATACGAGTGCTAACCCTGAAGTCTCGAGTTCGAATTCTGGGTTGAATTGAGTAAAACGTCCCTGAATGCTCCCCAGCTCTGATGGGTGCGTGACGTTAAGGAAAACTAAATACGGTGGGTATATTGCTCATAATGGGATGGTGTGGTCTAGCGGTAGAATGTTGGATTGCTAACCCGTAAGTCTCGAGTTCGAATACGAGTCCACCCAGCTCTGATGGGTGCCTAATTCACGTTAGGGTAAGTAAAGGCGGCTGAGCAAAGTGCTGACCACACTATCACGTCAAATGCAGAGGTTACAGAAACAAGTGAACTCTACTTCACTTGCCCCGTAGACAGTCAGGTTTGAAAACGGAACTTTACTATATTGCTCACCAGACTATTCCTTCATATGCTAAGGTAACTAAAACAGGTAAACTCTACTTTACCTGGACCATCACATTTTATATTTTACATCTCCTCCGTGATGGAAATCATACGTGGTGTTCACGTTGTGGTACTTTACAATAGTTTATCAGATGCAGTAGATAAAGAAAACAGATGAACTCCACTTCACCTACCCAGCCGCAACATTTCCACAAGGCGTCACGAAGTTCACTCGAGTGCATAAAATCCACCGGCCCGTTGTCTTTCGACCGTCTTCACATCCGTCACTCTCAAAGACACTTCAGCACAGCAAGACACTATTACCGCAAACTATTCGTCATATCTTGCCATCACAGAACAGATGTACTTATCTCAGACATTTTCTACGTGCATGCTTTGTAAGTTTGACGTTTAAACGGAGACAACGGCCGTAGACAACGATAGAGAAAGTAAAAGTAGCAGTTTTTTTCGAGCAGTTTTAGATATACTCTGAAGTATGTAGGGCCTATATGAAAATTAAACTCTCTAAAAACTGTTTTGCAGATTTGGTATTTAAGGGAAAACAACAACCATTTACAACAAAAGAGAAAATGAAAGTAGCAATTTTCGAGCAGTTTTAGATATACTCTGAAGTATGTAGGGCTTATATGAAAATTAAACTGTCTAAAAAACAGTTTTGAAGATTTGGTATTCAAGGGGAAACAAGTACCAGTTACAACAAAAGAGAAAATGAAAGTAGCAATTTTCGAGCAGATTTAGATATAATTCTAAACTATCCACATGTAAAAAAAAAAATAATAAAAAATCGGCTTTGCACGACTGACATTTACAGGGAAAAAGCTACCGTATACAAAGATAGAGAAAATGAAAGTAGCAATTATCGAGCAAACTAAATTGGTTAAACTTACTATATTCACATCGTTTTCTCAGAACCAAAGAGTTCTAAAAACCCTTTTTTTAATTATTAAAAATGATCACAGCAAGGCTTTAAAGCGTTCTTTTCTTCTTCTTCGTTCTTAATTGTAATATTGGTCGGGATTTCCTCCAACAAAGTTAAGTATATGTGTCAACTTGTTATGCGCTATACTGACCGTTGACTCCGATTTCAGCCTGCTTTTTTTTTTTTTAGATTTGCTTCCATAGCCTTTGTCCATCTAAAAACATACTACAAGGTAGGAGTTGTTTGATTTTGGAGTTGTCTCTCCTAGAAAAAATGCTGTCCCCTGTTACCAGCCTCATCTGCCCGGAGGTTCGAACTCGAGACTTTTCGGTTTAGAAACCATGAGCTTTATCAATCCAACAACACTAAACCCTTTCTTTCCTTGAAAATACTTATATTAAGCATTCTTTGACCTCAAAGAGAGGTGCAAAAATGGTAGAGAGTATTGTTTACCCTGATACTTTAATGGACTTAGAATAAAATGGCGTATAAATCTCAATGAAAAAAAAAATTCAAAGCAAAAACTGGATCTGCGGCAACGACATACAAACAAAACAAAGTCTAAAAAATACACCGATATAAAAACACCAACAAAAATTGCTTTTGTAGCGCGCGGGTCTCCCCGTTTGTCAAAAAATCTACGCCCATTACCCACCGTAGTTCCCAACAGAGGCGTAGCGATCCTTCCCGATACCCGGGGACAAACTTTCGATTTGCACCCCCCCCCCTCGAACTTTTGATTTGCACCCTCCCCCCTCAAACTTTCAATTTATTTTTCCAATCCATTTTGGCGCCCCCCCCCCCTATGGTCGGCGCCCGGGGACATATGTCCCCTCGCCCCCCCCCCCTCCCCTCGCTACGCCTCTGGTTCCCAAATTTTGCCGCCGTCATCCACTTGAGCTCACGAGTTACGTAGCTGTGACCATATTATTTCCCCTTTTTTTGTTGAGGTTTCTGGTATCAGACTCGAGACAATCGCAACTTCAGAACAGAAGCTCATTAGGTGCAGACAACGCCGTCACAGAGACTAATCAATCTTAGCCCCGCCAAAAAAAAATCCCCCCCCCCGCTCCCTACCGTGAAACGCCACTTCTGCTGGGAGTTACGTAACCTCCCTTTTACTCGCTTATCTCGCCATTCCCTCCTATTATCTCCCCTTTAAGGGCCAGGGGCTGGTAACTCTTGCCCTGACCGTGGAGACAAAGGTAAGCGTTCTTCAGTGTTAATTGTTAGGATATAACAAATGTTGGGGGTGGGGGGGGGGGTATGTGGGGATGGGGACTGGTTGTCTTACCAGATACGTTTGGAATTTACCGGTTGCGGTTGATACGAACCGGCTACGGTGCCGGCACGTGGTGTTGCGAGAGGAAGATGGATAGTACGAATTCGCACCGCCGCACGATTCGGTGCGTTAAAAAAATGAAAACTGGTGGCAATGGAGTGGGTGCACACACTTGGGCTATATCAAAGTTGGGGGGGGGGGTTCTCTAGTTTGGGGGGGGGGGGGGGAGGGGTTAGGGCGGCAGATAATGCGACAGTGCAGAGGTCAAAGATACTTCCGTTTAACTTTTACACGGCGGGGTTTAACTTCTGAGCATGTTAAACAATTAATTATTCAGAGGCGTTAAGCTTTCTAGTTAGTTTAATTGTAGTACTGTGTGACTGAACAGTTTACGACAAGGGTGTTAAGTCTAGATTTGCTTGGGTTCGAACCTGGAATCTTCTGTTTACTTACTCCGCTCTATCGTATATACCGCAGCCCTTCCACGTTCTCCACTCTATAATTAATTATCTAATTTGTTTTTATCCAACGGTTTAACATAAAACATTTTAAATGTGAGTTTTAGGGAAAAGAAGTAATTTTTTTTTAATCCAATAAACTATTTTTTTTGTCAGAAACAGTACTCAATTTATAGGCTTTTAAAAAACCGAAAGTAGAATAAGTTCCGCTTCCGGTTACTTGAAATCGCTGACAAGTTGATGCAGAACTACAACATTTGGTATAATACTGATATATGAAATGTCATTAACCTGACTGTGACGGTATTCAAGCAGTATTTCTTCCAGACTTTTTTCTCCGGGGGGGGGGGGGGGGGGGGGGGGGCACTTGATATTTTCGGGGAAGGGGGGGTGGTCAACATTTTGGGGGGGGGGGGGGACAGACACTGGTAAATTGTATGTTTACTATATAAACCCCCCCCCCCCCCCCCCCCCCCCCCCCCCCGAATAGATGCCTGGAAGAAACTCTGTATTCAAGTTATCGTGTTCACAGACAATCACACACACACACACACATTATGACACATTATGACACATACACACATACGTACACACATTCACACTGACATTCTGACAAAATAGCAAAACTCTTTACGAAAGGAAAAATGAAATTAAAAAAAAATTAATAGTTTAGTTATATATCAGTGTTATATTAGAATAGTCGAAAAAAATTAGGGGAGATGACTCCCGCTTCATTTTAAATTTAAATATTAACAAAGAGTTAAATATCTGTCTTTATTATTTTCTTTTAAAAGACCATGTGTCGCTATTCTGCAAGGCATACAAGATGCTTTTGTTCATTTGACTAATCTTGCTGAGTGAATGCCCTTGTATGATGGCGTTAAAAACCAACCCAAATTTTAACACACAAAATAAAGTGAGATAGTTCGGCGCTTAATTGACACAAAAAGAGGCCAACGACCTACAAGCTTGGCTGAGTTTCCAGAACATTCTGAATACACCTTTCTACACCACCCCACGACAATAGAACAACCCCCCCCCCCCCCCAAGCACCTCTCATTTCATTTTTTTTTTAAATAACAGTTTAAACAATTGAGTATCTTTTTTTTTCTCACACTTGTCTATAATACATTTTCTTTAATAGCGTGGCGGGGTAAGGAGTGTTGTGTAGTATAGGGAGGGGTGGGGCTGGGGTGGGGGGTGTTCCGCGTTGTCGAGGGGTTACCGCTTGATGAGTATTGTACTTAGTAAGTAGGTCATAACTACAGGGTTTGTATGGGGAGCCATTAGGCGGACCTGTTCAATTGTATAGGAACTATGGAACAGTGGAAACTATGTCATGGTGTTAGTTGTCAAAATATATGAACATCGCACACGAAGATTTTTATACTAAAATATAATAGATTAAATAACAATCAATGGCGCTTTCATGCGAGGTCTTCGTCAAAAAAATATTATTTTCTAGATGAAAATAGATTTAAAGTATTTAGTAAAACGTAGTACTGTGTAGAGTTATAGCTTGTTTATTTCGTGGAAATAAATTTTTAAAAAAATGGGTAATTGCTTTAATCATACTGAACGAACATATTATGTTATCACAAATCAATACATCGTTAATATGACATCAGTACTAAAAAAAAAACTAAAAAAACATTGGTTAAATTTTGAAAAAAAAAATGATACCGGTAATAGAAAATTTAATAAAGGACGTCACAAATTCCTGGATAAATTTAGTCCATGCATAGCCACCCCCTCATTGGACGGTGTGGTCGATAGCTAACCCAAAAGTCTCGAGTTCTGATCCCGGGTTCAAGTCCGTCCGACGTCTTTGAGTCCACCCTTCCCTAATGGGATCCTGCCTCACGTTGGGTAATTAAAAGTAGACGGGCATAGTGCTGACCACTGAGAACATCATCCTCCCTATGCCTAGGTAATTTAAACAGTCTGGTTCTACTTCACCTGCCCTTGTGTCTTGGCCACGAAAGGGAAAAAAAAATTATGATAATACATACATTATAAGAATTAAATCCAAATTTAGGTTTTATTTTCACTATAATAATCCACATAAGCTTATAAACGCCCTAATACTATGTTTAACCCCAAGTTTTGAAACAGTTGTCTTTATTAATATAGATCTACTAAAAACTAGGATTTTAAATCTGTAATTTATTGTTTAGTTTTAATATTTATCTCCCCTGCCAAAACCCGTAAATCTCAATTTCAACAGTACATTTTGCCGTGTGTTATATTAACCTACTAAAATGTTCTCTATTTAATAAATAAATACTCTGTTTTCCAATTCTTACCGACCCACCCATTAAACAAATGTATGTGGTGGAATTTTGACAACCCAGCTTTTGTGTAAACCTATTGAGGTCTATTGAGGATGGTCGTTTGTTGGATGAGGGGTGTGGCGTATTTCACCAGCGATGGGGGTGTAGGAGGGTGGGGTGGGGGTGAAAAAATAATACCCGCATCCACAAAATGTTATTTATTTTCACTTTTATTAAAGCAACTCTCGTAATATCACATGGGAGAGACCGTGAGAAAATCAAAAGTGGAATAAAACAGGGTATTGTTGAAGCTTAGAAGTGCAAGTCTCTCTCCCCACTCCACCATCCCCCCACCCCCACGCCCTTACATTCGGTGCTAGATTGGTTTTTGCACCAACTTGTACAGTAGACGCGCAAAAAAAAAGAAAACCCGGTTTCTTAAATTAGGGTTTTGACACGTGATGAAGTTATCATGAAAGGGGTTGTTGGACATGGGCATTTTGGTGTGAGGGAGTGTGAGGGAGTGTGTGTTTGTGGAGTGCTTGCCGCAGTCTGTGGGTGAAAGATTGTGAGGGAGTGTGTGTTTGGGGAGTGCTGGCCTCAGTGGTGTGTGTTTGGGGAATGCTTGCTTCAGTCTGTGTGTGAAAGAGTGTGAGCTAGGTGTGTGTTTGGGGAGTGCTTGCCGCAATCTGAAAGAGTGTGAGTGAGTGTGTGTTTAGGGAGTGCTGTCCGAAGTGTGTGTGTGTGTGTGTGTGAACGTACAACCGAAGCTGTGGTAGTCAAAGGTTGAAACGGATATGAGAGTTGGCGTGTTGAAAAAAATGTTGAAACAATTGGATCTTATTTTTACAGGTTATATTATTATTTCTATTAGGTGTACCTCTTCTATTGAACACCATTTTATAAGGATTAACGGGGTCCTCGCTTTAAATGTTTGAGTTAAAGTATGGTGTATGTCTGAAAAAGTCGCAACGAAAAGATTATTTCAACACTTCAACATCGTCATGTTTACCCATCTTGCCCTAGATACATGAGGCAGATGAAGTAGAGTTCATATGTTTTCAATTACCTCGGTATACAGAGGGAGATCGTGTCAACTTGTAACAAAAAAAAGCGTCCGTTAGAACCTGACGGCAGGCGAAGTAGAGTTTACCTGTTTCAGTGGCCTCGGCATGTGAAGGGATAATGTCAGCATTATGCCCAGCCGCCTATTTACAAACGTTTTTAAAATAAAAACGTCTTTCTACAACTACATAAGTGACTTATTTATCACCATAGCAAAGTTCTTTTATCGGTATAGATTTACGTTGAGGGTTAGCATTGTTGATATTAACAGTGTTAGGAATTGATTTGTATTCAGATCTGCAACACGGTTATGTCTTGGTTTAAGTGTAAGTGTAAGAGTCAAGGATATTCTTACGGTTTAAGTTGCGGCTGAGATTATGCCCGAAACTGACAGAGTGAGATAAAAAATGAATTATAAAAAAGTCGAATAAAGCTGCCACATTGTGTAGCCTATATATATAAAAAAAAGCATCGTTTTCTCATGCATGAACTAACTGGGAACTCTTAAGCCAGACGTCATTAAAATAAAAAATTCACAGAAACGGAAGTGACTTTGGCGACATTTATAGCATCGAACACGTGTTGGACCCCATAACGAGGCTGTAGGTCTGAACCAATCAAAAAATCAGATCCACTAACGCCACGACTTATTTCCCTTCTCTGTCGTGACACTCCAATCCCTGTTATGTCTTTTCAATTCCCATAGTCTAAACCACATTTTAGTTATTTTATACGAAATCTGGATTTAAAAAAATAATTAATTAGCGGTTGATTAATATCCGTCAAGATTTGAATAGCAATTAGCAAAGGAAATAATTCTGTAAAAAAAAAAAAGCTCTTCATTCTGGTAATGTAAGCTAATGCAAGCGACGATGTTTATGTTTTCTCTCCCCTCAGTTTACAAGTTTACGCGTAACATACCCAGCTTGTATGTGCTAAAGCTGGCTACATAACGACGTGTTTTTTTTTTGTTTCGTTTAACAGCTACGGTCAAGTTTTTGTAAAGTTAAATTTTTTAATTATTTCATTTTTTTTTTACAATGACAAATGTACGGGTCAGTTTTAAACGAGCGAGTTTGACACCAGGAGTGCAGCGTTCTGGAACAATCCCACGCTCTGGGTGTCTAGAATCGAGAGACACAGGCGCAGTTATGGGCGGGTGGGACAGTGGTTCTCAAAGCTTCTAGCTCCATGTTGAAAAGGTATAAGGGTGGGGGTTGTCGCTGTGAATATTTATAGTGAAATTAAAAACTGAATTTAAAAAAAAAACTGGCAAAGCGAAGAGTGAATTGGTTGTCAAACAGAGAGACGCAACCACTTCAAGTTAAAATATTAAAATCAAATGGTAGGCGCCGGTAAAAAAAAAAAAAAAAAAAAAAACTTTTTTTAATACTAGTTAGAAAACAATTATTTCTTTACAGCTTTTTAAAGGTACATCTGCATAAGCGTTTCTACTAAAACAAAATTGTTGGAAAAATCTTGGTAACTATGACAACGGCGGCCATCTTCAAAAATTAACCCCTTCGTAGGTTTTCCACCATTCATAAAATATTATATTTTAAGCCCAATAAACAATGAATTCATAACCTTCTACCATATTTTGGCGTACTCAGCTAAAAAATTTAAGTCCTTATCCACAAACAAATTTTTTGTGAATTTTCAAATTGTGGGTCCATTAAAAACTCTAGTTTTAATGCCCCAAAATTCCCCAAAACAGAAACTTTACGTAGATTATTAAATACTTAGTTTATAATTACAGAGGACAATATTTAAAACAAGTATAGAGTGACAGATGAGTAGAAAATATCAAAACACACTAACAGAACTGCTTATGTTTTGCAATACGACTTTACAATTTTTTTTCGTTGGATATTTAACTGGATTTTATATAAAGAATATACATATCGCTTGTTGAATTTACTGAAGAAATTCATCATAATATGAACATTCCCACGCTGTCTTACCAAGATGATGAACACAAAATGAGGTCAATAAGTGTAACAAAAACTACGACTTTAACAGTACTACATGCGGCCGACTAATTTAAGAACGCCATCTTTTATAAAAGAACTAACCTCCAACACCCCGCATAAAATCTCCGTAGATCACCCCCACCCCCCATGATTCACCAATTTTTCCCGCCTCTGTCCCCTGTAACTTCTGCTTCTCCCACGTTCACACGATAGTACTCACTCCACACGCGCGGGTACCGCCGTCAAACGTGAGCACGTAATAAAACTAATATAGTCGTCAAGTTCACACGTCACCAGCACGTCACTCGTGACATCATCTCCCGTCGGTCACCAGACCCGGCCCCCATTTTTATCAACTCCGATTTCGGTACATTGGTTAAAGCCCGCGTTAGACTTTAGTAATAGAATCTATTGACGGGATATTTTTTTTTCACTTCATAACTACTAGAAAAAAAATATTGTCCTTTATCAATGGAAGCTTGGGTTTCGTGTAAAAAAAAATACTAAACGAAACAATTTATCTTTTTTTTAAAAGGGTATATTTCTATTAGCGGTACTCTATCAAGTGAACGCCATTTTATTCGTGATAACGGGGTCCTCATTTTGAAGGTTTGAGTTCAAGTCAGACGTTTGGGTTTATGCCTGAGAAGTCGCCAAGTAAAGATTGTTTCAATCCATCAATATGCACTCACTAGCTTTAGAATGTATAATATACCGGCATTAATCCACTCAATAATCTCGCAATTTTTCTGATGTTTTAGGGAACTGGTCGGGTCGGTAAAGCTCATGGTTGCGAAACCGAAAAGTCCCGAGTTCGAAAACACGGGCAGATCAGGCTCGATAGCTGGGGACAACAACCCATCTAGAAGAGACAACTCCAAAATCAAAGAACTGCTGAGTTCAAGAATGTTCTTTGATAAACAAAGGCTATGGAAGCAAACCCAAAACGAAAAGCAGGCGGAAATAGGAGTCAACAGCCTATATGGCGCATAACATGTTGAAACGTAATACTTCATTGTGTTGGTAGTGTATCTCCTTCTTTCTGAGCTATAATGTTTAACGGCACTTCCCAACAACAATTGCTTTGGTGATGTGCGAAAATTAGTTAGAATTTACTACAAAAAAATGGTTAAAAAAATAAAATTAAAATAAACTGAAAAGAAGTGGAAAAGTTGGGAATTTGGAGGGAATAAAGGATTGATGAGGAGTGGAAGAATTGAGGTGTGTAGAGCTATAAGAAAGGCAGACGTATAAAGATAGATGGAATTTAAGAAGGTGGTTGGGAATATAAGAATTGGGGGGGGGGGAAGGGGTGTTAAAGAGAAGATTTGATTATAAGGATGGGTAAATAAGGGGGGAATGGGTGTATAAAGATGGGAGAATTTAAGGAAAGAGAGGGAATCGAAGAAGGAAATGGGAAATAAAAAGATTGAGGGGGAATTTAAAGGGAATATAAGGATGGAGGGGGAATTTAAAGAGGGAATAGGAATGTAAGGATGGAGGGGAGATCTTAAGGGGGGAGTGAAAGTATACATTTGCAGGTGGTAATTTAAGCAGGGAATGGTTGTATAATTGGAATATAAAAACCACTGCTTCTATCGTTAGTTAGCGCCAACAAATTGACGTGTATGGATATATTTACCTTCCACCCACCCCATTTATCTCCCCCTACTCAGCGCGTAGTCCCCCCCACCCCTTACCCCCCCCCCCCCCCTCCTTTTGTCCCGCCTCCAAATATTTTCACACGGGAGCCTCTTCGCCGGCGCAACTTGGCTCCGACAAATGGCTCATTACGACACGCACCAGCCTGTTCTGAGCCACCTGGCTCACAGTGTTCGCTAGATGACCTTGACCCTCCTCCCCCCCCCCCCCCCCCCCTCCATCCCCCACCATTCCACCCTGGAGAGACACTAAGTTAATTGCCATTCTTAACATCCACGGGGTCGTCGTAATGGTTCTAGATGTCTCCGGGTTTAGACAAAATGATGTTCTCTTAGACGATGTGCTTTACGCTTAAAGTTAGTTCAGGTTTATGATTCATCAATGCTAATTACGTTTTAATGCTCTTAAGTTAATGATAATAATCACAATAGTAATGCCTATGTTTCATGTTTAGTATATCTAAAATCCAAAAGCAATGATTCTACTGTTAGATGCTATTAGGCTATAAACACATCATGATGCATATTGTGACCCTTCATGCTCTTTAGCATTAGAACATAATGATGTTATGTAATGCCCTTGAAACCCTTTGGCATATCATGATGTATGCTATTTTTAATGCCCTTTCTTCTCATTTCCTTCTTCATCGTTTTTAATAATTATTGTAATGAGGGGATATTCTATAATACAATCAATTAATAAGTATTAACAAGTATGCGCCGTATAGGCCGTTGATTCAGATTTCAGCCTGCTTTTGCATAGTTACGACATTCAAAAGGCCGATATCAAAAAGGCCGACTGGACATATGACCAAAAGACTATACGGCCAACATAAAAAAAGGCAGAAATAAAAAGCTTGACTGGACATAAGGTTGAAAGTCTATAAGGCCGACATAAAAAAGCCGACTTAAAAAAGGCCGATTGGGCATAAGGCCGAAAGACCATAATGTCGACATCTAAAAGGCCGACTTAAAAAAGGGCCGACAAGTCCGGATCCCGTTATTTACCCGTAATATCAACAATATCCCTGACCCTAATCCTGACACTATCCTTGACAATTACCCCGGAAAAAATCCTAATCCTAGCCCTGACTTAAACAGCGATACCGTCAGAAAAGAAAATACCCCGAAACGATACTGTATTGTCCTGTTGGCGTTTTTATCCGAAACCATTTTTTTTCTGTCGCGGGAGCCGCATCCTGCGTTCATTAGAAACGGCTTTGTTTCTCAACCTTAGGAAATCTCTAATTATACAGTTTAATGAGTTTTCTTTGATGGGACTTAACTCGTGGCTGATTCTTTGTTAGCATGAGTTGTCTGGGGGAAGGGGAAGAGGGTTATGACATGTGTGTGTGTATGTGTATGTGTGTGTTTTTAACTCATGCCAAGGCAGTCCCAGAGTAGAGGAAGCAGAGTACGTCTGTTCTTCTTGTCCTGTCATACAAGATGCTTGTTTGCACAGTAATATGACTATTTTTTATATTCTGTGTTCCAATTTATGTTGCGTACTCATTTAAGATGAGTTGGCTCAGAGACGCACTGTGATTTCAAGCCGGAATCTAGTGGGTGGTTGAACTTAGCACTAAATGTAGCCTTTTTCATAACCACATATATAACCCTAAACCTAACCATAATATGACAACCACATGAGGGGAACATATAAAAAAAAATACTTCAAACACTAAAAAATAACCTAACAGTACCTCAACCCTTATACTTAACACTAAATTTAAACCCAACCGTTAACCCATCCCTTAACAAAAAAATCGATTTTAACCCCTCCTTGAATGAAAAATAACTAAACTCAATGCCAACGATACTTGTTAAACATGGTATTCGATACACACTAACTCTAACTACACCCGTATAATTACTCAAACCCAAAAGATAAAATAACAAAAAACACACATAAACCTCACTTTACGCTCTGGTTCCCAAGATTTCCTCTAAGTTGTTATGAATATAATTTGAATATTATCCCTAGCCCCACCCTCCCTAGCCCCACCCTCCCTAGCCCCACCTTCCCGTGACGCCACGGCATCACGTGTTTTCTTTTAATCTTTGCCGGAACTTCAGCGCCGGCTGAATACTGACCCTGTTCTCTGCCGGTCGCACCCATTTGACTGTGGAGTTTTTAAGTTAAAACAAACACGCTGTTGAAATATGGGGATTGTTCTGCTAGATTATAAATAAAGATGATAAATAATTGTTGTTGTTTTTTTCTTCTTAAAATCATAAGATACGGAGTTTGCATTTTTTATCTAACAGCGTCATAAACAAAATTGTAGTTTTAGAACAAGTGCCGGGGAAGAAAACAGAGGTGCAGGAAAAATAAAGATGTTGCTGGATAAAAGTGCCGGGTAATAAAACATCGGGAAAAGTACGCACATGGAACTGCGTGGCCTAGCAGTAGAGCACTAGACTGCTGACCTGTAAGTCTCGAGTTCGAATCCGGTCCAAGCCAGTAGAGCGTCCATGAGTCCATTCAGCGCTGATGGGTACCTAACTCACGGAAGGTTGGGAATAGTGCTGACTATACTATCTTTTCATATGCAGATGTCATAGAAACAAAAAATACCGTCGTTCGTAAATTGATCTTTAAAAGTACGCAAAAAAATGTTGTAGAACAAAAGTACCGAAATAAATGTGAAACAGAAAGTTGAGGAACAAAAGTACCGATTTATGACGTGCTGATAAACAACAAACATGTTTCAGAACAAAATTGTAGGACACTATCACATGCCTTTCTGTTCTAAATGGCACACATAACACGATTTTATTCAACTGCCTCACAACAAAATTAAATAAAACCAGTAGCTCCAACCCCTTATTAGTGGCTAACTATGACCGATTGAATCCGCTGTTCATTTAGTACAGTAATGGTTAATGGGGCGAGGTGGTCGAGTGATAGAGAATACGAGTAATAACTGTAATGTCTTGAGTTCGTTTCCCGGGCTAAGTCATCCAAGAGTCCGCCAGCTCTGATGAATACCCAGCTACAGTTAGAAAAATTAAACGCATCTTTACATAGTGCTCAACGTCAATACTGTTTAGACAAAATCAGATATAGGTCTACACTATACAAGTAATCAGCATCGAATCTTATAGTGAACTGAATACAAAATTAGTGTTTAAAATATCAAATAATAATGACAATTTTATTTCGAATATCGTTAAAAACACCTGAAGTTTAAAAAAAGAGGCTTTAAAATAGATCATGACAGCTGATTTGAACAAAATTATGACTCAACTGATTTAAATACTAATGCAATAACTATTTTTACAGGTATAGTTACGTGATGAAAGTTTTTTTGTAACAAAATGTGTTTTAATAGAGTACATTATTTAAAATAAGGAAACGTGTTATCTAAAACATATGACTAAGGGTTTTCTAAAGTTAAAATAAACGAAAACGTGAAGTAATTATTTTTTAAAACAAACAACAATGTTTTAGTGCTGTAGGTAGTAATTAGTAATAAAACAGATAGTATTAGTTAACTCACAAGTTAAAGACAGTTACAAATACTATGGACGTTTCGACCCAAGGTCTTCGTCAGCACACAACAGTGTGATTACAGATTAGACAAATAAAGACAAACAGTTACACATTTTTTGACTTAGCTCGACAGTGAAAAGACGCGTCTTTTCTTTTGGATATCGTGGCTAGCAGACAAGACGTGTTTTCACTGTCGAGCTAAGTCAAAAAATGTGTTACTGTTTGTCTTTATTTGTCTAATCTGTAATCACACTGTTGTGTGCTGACGAAAACCTTGGGTCGAAACGTCCATAGTACTTGTAACTGTCTTTAACTTGTGAGGTAACTAATACTATCTGTTTTATTACTAATTACATTAACCTCACTGCAGCTACCATTTGTTTTTTTTATCTTAGTGCTGTAGGTATAAAATTGTACATTAATTTCAAAAAAGCTAATTTATAAATCAATGACTGTCAACATCATTTTACAAACAAGACCAGGGTTCAATCTAACGAAGACAAAATATATGTTTTCTATTATATAAATACTACTACTGTAATTTTTCCAATGTGAATTCTTTATTCTACATCTCCCAACTATACAACATCATACCAAAAAATGTATGCAACACTTCACGCTTGACCTAGCTCTGTAAGACTCCAACAATCAAACTTTACCAAACACACAACAAAGCCAGAGAAGAGCTTAACCCACATGATTTCACATCACTGACAAACATCTTCAATTAGCAGCCAAAGGCCGTACGAGAAAGCCACTAAACTTTATAACGATCAGGGACCGGGTCCCCCCCCCCTCCCACCCACCCCCGTTCAACGACCCCATAATCTGTTATCTTTGTTAAGTCAAATTTCTTTTAAATCGTGGGAAAGTGGGTGATTGTATCCCGCGTACCATGAGAGTGGGGGTGAGTTTTGTAATTTTAGTAGCCTGGAAGGTGGGGGGAGTAGAAATATGACCTGACACGCACGTGCGAAGGGTGAGCAGTTGGTTGCGAGAAGTCGTCACCTTAGGGGTTCAAAGTTCAAAATTAAAGAGGTTAAATTACATGGGTATTTGAGACCTAATTTGTCTAGAGTTGGTTGTAGGTCAGTTCTGTATCACGCTGAATATGTCGGTATATTGTTATATTAATATGTCGATGTATCATGGCATACATTGTCTTGGTGCATACTTTGTTATAACAGGACATATTGTGTCTTTGTATATGTTTTTTATAACGAAGACACATTGTGTCTTGGTATGTGTTTTTATAGCGAGCACGTATTGTGTCTTGGTGTCTGTCCTTAGAGCCATGGTATATCGTGTCTTGGTGTCTGTCCTTAGAGCCATGGTATATCGTGTCTTGGTGTCTGAGTATTTATAGTCATATAATATTGTGTCCTATTATTTTTATCCCTAGATAGAAGAGAGAAGATAGAAGCGGGGGGGGGGGGGGGGGAGTGTGCGGACCGCACCAGGTGACACCAATTTGGGTTGGGGGTGGGGGAGGGTGACACTAAAACAGAAAAATTGCAAAGGGGGGGGGGGGTGACACTGAGTAGAACACACTATATAAGGTAGTAATGTGTCGTATTAAGCTGCTATTTCTACCGGAACAATTGTCAGGACTGGGATAAGAAAAGGGATTGGATATTTTAAGGATTGGAGCAAAACTTGCAGATGATCAATGGGGTTTGGTAGCAAGGGTAGATAAAAAAAATCCAGAAAAAATAAATAAAATGAATAGAAAAATTCCTTTACCAACGTAGAACAGAGAGGTTCCGTTATTTTAATCCAATCCGTTACGAGGTGCACCTCAGAGGTCGATTGGTGCACCTGTGTCTATCCCCCCTCTCCCTCCCCATCCTCCACATCAGACATTATATCGGCGATGGGAGAATACTTTTACACTGGATATAATCTCTTTCACAGTAGTCGCCCCTTTCCCCCTAGACACAGATGCCTTCAAATCTCAATATTATAACGGCTAAAAGAGAAGAAAAAAAAATAATAATAAAAGAAAAACACTAACGAAATAATCAATACATTTTTAAAAACTCTGCTAAAAGTCATCGAGCAGGTGCATATATTCTGGTAAAGTGTTTAAGATTACGACTTTCTTTGCGAAGCCCTGTTTCTTGTTAAACTTTCCAGTTGTTCCTACCGAAGCTTTTTTTTTTCTTCTAAATTCGTTCATACGTCGCTGAGATGAGTCGAAGTGAGATTAGCTAACGACCACATAGAGGGGAGTTTATTGAATAAAAATGTCAGATTATGTGAATTCATCTTTGGATGATGGTTTGGGTTTGTATTGAGATTATTAATTGATGAAGATTTATGGATTATATTGTAGGTGGATTCATATTTAATAGACAAGTAAGACATTGAATGAGAATCAAATGAACAATTTTAACTGTTGCGACGTAAGGCGTAGGGTTGGGTAAAATTAAGATCCCCTTTCAAACCTGACGGTCTATGAGGAAAAAGAAGTTCATCTGTTTCTGTGAAACAGGTATTTGAAAGGATAGTGTGGTCAGCACTATGCCCAGCCGCCTTTACTTTCTATAACGTGAGTTAGGTACCCATCAGACTGGGCGGACTCAGGGACGGTCTACTGACTTGAACTCGGATTCAAACTCGAGACTTACGTGTTAGCAGTTTAGCTCTCAACCACTAGACCACTCCGTCCCAGGGTAAGGATTAACACAAATTAACGTTTAAAAAAACAGCTTAAACAAAAAGTTAAATTTAAACAAAGATTTAGTTCAAGCAAAAAAGTAATGTCTAAAACAGTGGTTCTCAACCAGGGTTCGATCGAACCCCAAGGGGTTTGGTGAGTTAGTCTCACACACCCGACACTTAATTCACGATAGGAGTTTGTTAGTACGGACGTTCGAACCATTAAAATGGATATTATTATGATGAATACGCAAACACAGAGGCACAGCGACCCTTCCAGTCGCCCGGGGACAAACTTTCAATTTGGCACCCCCTCCCCCCCCCTGGACAAACTTTCAATTTGGCGCCCCCCTCCATATATTTTTTATATTTATAATGCAAAACTGCAACTAAAATGAGCTTTTAATTTTTTTTTCAACCCCGCCCCCTAGGGTCGGTGCCTGGGGACGTATGTACCCCCCCCCCCCCCCCTCGCTATGCCTCTGCGTAAACAAAAAGTAAAAATACAACATAAATATAACATAAATAATACATAAAATACACCATAAATCTAACAGCATCGTCACACACACCATCAAGTTCCGCCACTCATCAACACAGAGTTATTACCCTTTAACAAAAAAAAATCCCAGCCGTCCTTTCTTACCCCCCTTTAATTCTCACCTCCCCTTTAACAAAATGCTACTTTAATTATTAAGAGCGCTAGCGAGTGCCCAGATGGAGATGGGACGATACCAGACAAATCCTGGAACTCAACATACTCACCAGATGCGCGATATTGTTAATGGCAACGCCTGTGAAAACAATTTTGACGCACCCTTCAAGGTTTTTTTTTATTTCAACCCGGCCCGAAACCGCGAATTTCTTACGCACCAGTGCGCACAAACATCGGGAACACAGCGGCGTCGGCGCATCAAGCACCGGTTTCAGTGGGCGTGTCGTGTCGTAGATTTCATAACCTTGTTGGTCCGTCGTGTCGGCCAAGTGGGTAACTGATGGGGTAATTTGAGAAAAGGGGACGGACGACGAATATCTCTGACTATAAGTATTGTTATTATAGAGTATAGAGGAATTGAGTGAACCGGACCCTTTTCTCGCGAGCATTATTTTTTTTTTTTGATAAGGAAATATTTGACTTAAAATTTAGCTAATATAATAAGTTATGGAACGGCGTGGTAGAGCGCTTGACTGCTAGCCCGTAGGTTTCGAGTTCGGTTCTCAGTTCGGACTCGTGAACGCACGACGTCCCTGAGCACACTCAGCTGTGATGGGTACCCGACTTCCGTTAGGGATAGTAAAGGTGGTTGCGGATATTGCTGACTACACGGTCCTTTCATATGCCGAGGTCACAGAAACAGTTGAACTCTACTTCACGTAGCTAATGAGCCGTCAGGTCAAAAAGTGAAACTTATACCCGCAAAAAAAAAAAAAAAATTAAACATGAATTCTACTCCATCTGTATGGATCGTTTTGAAGGAACATGAATAAATTAAAAGACTAAGAAGAGCTTCATTGTCACGTGACTATAGTTTGCTAATTAACCCGGGTTTGAATTCTTCAAGGGGGAGATTCGATCTTCTTTCTACGTATACAAATTCATAAACTAAATACGAAATCAACTAAAGCTTTAGATAACTCTACAAAACTTACCCAATATAAAATAGCACTAAACTCAATTCTTACCTAAATGAAGCTATTTGTCCATTGCCAAACTTGCTGCAATATTAGGTCTACATTACAATAAGTACGTCATTATTATTGTAGGCCTGCTAAAACGACATTACAATTTAATGAACATTTCATATACCATTACATTCACCTTCAGCTTGGTGCGTGTTTTAAACTACAACACACCTAGGTTTTGCAGCACAGTAGTCGTCTAAAAATAGAATTCACGGGAGTTCGATTTTCAAAATAGTATCCCTCAGCGGAATATTAAGAAATGCAGCGCGTTAAAAAATAAATAAAATAATAATTTAGATCGTTTTGGTGAGTTAGTAAAGTACTCTTTCGAACCAAACAGTCCATGGAGTAAGTGAAGTAGAGTTCACCTGTTTTTGTGACCGCTGCATCTGAAGAGGTATAGTGGTCATTAACGTTCCATATAAGGGAAAAAAAGTCTTTTTTTGTGTACACGGCGTTCTTAAAGTCTTATACAAGGAGATATGTAATTTAGAAAATGATTGAGCGGCAGGTTCGAAACCTTATAGGGAACATTGGTGGACGGCACTTTTCCCAGTCGCCTTTACTTTCTCTAACATGAGTCAGATACCTACCAAATCAAGGTAGAGTCCGGACACAAACCCGGGATTTGAATTCAAGACTTTCGGGTTAGCATTCGTTAGCTCTACCATCCGACCACGCCGATTCCTACCCCTACACTGCACCACAATTCTATCCATAATCATTCAATCCTACCCCAACACAATGCAAGCTAATCATCTAATCTGCACCCATCACTTTAAAGCTACCTATAATCCTTTAATCCTTGCACCATCACAATCCGAGCTACCAATAATCATATAACCCCAGCATCGTCGGTACCCAAGCTCCGTAGAACCATATAATCCAGCTCTGGTAGAGATTTGACAGTTCCCTGTTGATAGTCACAGGTTCCTGTTCCCTGATAATTGCCCTCCTAACACCCATCAGCCGCGGTCTGTTTAACTTAACCCTTTGCATGTCACAAATAAATCCAGTCACTACAACACAAACCTTAACCCTAATCCCATTATTAAGTACGGAATTCTATTTTTGTTTTTATATTGTTTAGACAATGTTTTTTTTTTAAATATCAGTGTTCATATCTATACTAAAATTTTATTTTAAAAAATTGTACAAATTTTTTTTAATAAAGAAAGGGAGATAAATATTGTCAAAAGAAAAGGGAAATAACTCACGTACTAAACAAAGCCGCGAGTTCCGGAAATCGGACAAAGCCGGTGGATTACCGCCCTTGATGTACTCATTATTTTTAAAGAGAAATTCGACCCCGTCTTAGGTCTGTACGAATCACTTCGTCTGGGGCTCCTCAAGACAGATTGGCCACGTCAGCATTATGGCCCAGATCGCTTGGCCACGTCAGCATTATGGCCCAGATCTAATGGCCACGTCAACATTATGGCCTAGATCTAATGGCCACGTCAACATTATGGCCCAGATCTAATGGCCACGTCAGCATTATGGCCCAGATCTAATGGCCACGTCAACATTATGGCCTAGATCTAATGGCCACGTCAACATTATGGCCCAGATCTAATGGCCACGTCAACATTATGGCATAGATCTCATGGCCACGTCAGCATTATGGCCCAGATCTAATGGCCACGTCAACATTATGGCCCAGATTTCGCGACCACGTCAACAATATGGCCCAGATCTAATGGCCACGTCAGCATTATGGCCCAGATCTCGCGGCCACGTCAACAATATGGCCCAGATCTAATGGCCACGTCAACATTATGGCCCAGTTCTAGCGGCCATTTTGTGATATTGGAATGATTTAAAGAAAAAAAAATATTTTAAAAATTACGGGGAGGTAATGCTTTGTATTATCTTTTATTATTTATAAAATAATTATTTAAAAAAAAATTATTTTTAAGAAAGAAACAATTAAGAAAAAAATTAATTTAATGAAATAGAAAAATAAAATAACGCTCTTATTAATCGTCGCTTTTCCACCAACAAAAACATAATTATATCATAAAGTCCCCTCTTCCAGCCTATGGGGCAAGTGAAGTAGAGTTCACCTGTTTCTGTGAAAGAAATACGAAGGTATAGTGTGGTCAGTTAGGTACCCATCGGAGCTGAGTGGACTCAGGGATCTTCTACTGACTTGAACCCGGATTTGAACTCGAGACTTTCGGGTTAGTTATCTAGCGCTCTACGGCTAGGCCACGCTGTCACATAAATAAGTATATTACCCGTTTGTTTTTGTTCTTTGAAATTCCAAGCACTTAAATTCTTATAGCGCATAAAGCTACGCCCATACTTAACAGTAAAACAAAAAAAATATATTGTGCTCAAAGCATCTGTTTTCCTCTATGCTAAATTTTTATAAGTATCCTAAAACATACGTGTTGTAAAACAATATACCAGATTGTATCTAAAAATGAGTTTTGTTGTGTGTGTGAATTTTTTCCCCCCGGAAGAATGAACAGCTTTTTAACGAACGTACATCGGCATTTTTGTGTGAGCGCATCTGTCGCCCTGTACTCACTCAGGTCACTGTGACCTCTCTAGCCCGCTGTGCCAAAATAACGTGTTAAGAAGTTAGTAACATGTTTAGTAAACAGAGCAAGTTCATTTTGTTACATTTTGGCCAAACTGTAGGCTAAACTCGGTCAGAGGAATACTCAATGTTTTTGTATGAATACATAGCATGTCTTTTTTGGTATTTTTTAAGTGTATTTTATATAAAAAAAATATTGAAAAAAAATAAGTAAAAATGAAAAAATAGATGAAAAAAAAGAAAGAAAAAAGAGAAAAAGAAAACAGAAAAACAAGAAAAAAAAAGAAAACAACAACAACAACAAAAAGCCCCATCTGTTCAGGACGATTTTTAGATACATATCTGGTTAAAGCAGGACGGCGTGGCCTAAGCGGTAGAGCACTAGGCTGCTCACCCGAAAGTCTGGAATTCGAATCTGGGTCCAAGTCAGTAGACCGTCCCTGAGTTCATCCAGCTCTTATGGATACCTAATTCATGTCAAGGAAAGTATAAGCGGCTGGGCATAGTGCTGACCACACTTTCCCTTCATATGCCGAGGTCAAGATACAAATGAACTCTATTTATTTTGTTTTTGGCTCTATCGACATATCGTTAAGTGCTCGATGAAAAAAGTATGGTTAGTATTCAGTACAAAGGTTAGGCACAGTCTAGGGATATTGTTTTAGCAATACAGGTAATGCATTTGTTAGGGTCTGAACTAAATGTACCTTCATAATACACAAAGCTCTTGTATGCGTAAACCACTCATCTGTTTCTTTATTGGACTGAGTTTCTTTCAGGCACCCCTCTCCCCCCCCCCCCCGAAGAAAGTCTACCCCCCCCCCCCTTAACGGAATTGAATTTATATAGAAAACATATACTTTTACCAGTAACCGCCCCCCCCCCCCCCCCGGAGAATGTTGTCCACCCCCCTAGAAAATATCAAGCCCCCCCCCCCCCCCCCCGGAGAAAAAAGTCTGAAAGAAACTCTCTTAATGGATACTCGACTTGAATATTTAAATCTTATTCTAAAAATTATCTATGAAGGGACACAACTTATCCGGTGCCCTAGTGTCTGTTACATCACAATGTCTATTTATATCTAATCCTAACACTTTCACCCTTTAAAACTCGAATACCCTTGACCTTGACCTATATTCGACACCTACCAAAGTTCACAGTGTGCAACAAAAACATGCTTTAATTTTAAAAAAATAAACTAAACGCCCTCTTATCTCGCTGTTACGAAGTTTATAGAATAACAAACCTCAAAACTATCATTAATACCAAGTACGTATTTAAACCGCTCTCCACCCTCACCCCCTCCCCATCAAAATGACGTCATGGTATCGAAATCGTGTATTATTACAGGGAACCAAATTTTTTATTTTTCCTTTTCAAGTTAAGCCAGCAAATAAATAAATACGAAAAATAAAATTTACACCACGACGAGCCGTGGGAACAAATTAAAAAAAAAAAAAAGAAACACCCCCCCCCCCTCTCCACCATATAAAGACAGAGTCATTAAAACTCTGGGCAGCAACATAACTAGACAGAGCCGAATTTTCACTGAACTGAGACCAAAATAATTTTTTTTTTCAAGCCAAAGTTTTAATCTCTTTTAACAAAAAAAAAAAAAAAAAAAAAAAAAAAAAAAAAAAAAATCCCACTTCAATTAAAAAAATGTGCAGTGTCACGCTAGGCCTACCCTCCGCTGTTTAAAACTAGCTTCTGATTAACACCCCTCTCGGCGTCACCCACCCACCCCTCCCAATGTCCTTACCCACCCCTCCTAATATCCCTACCCCCACCCCACGTCTTTGCTACGCCCCACCCCTCTTTTAAACCATTGTTTCTTTTTAAAATGTACATCTATATATTACCCTTCGTGTTACTCTATTCATTTTTATTTCATTGTTCGCATAAATAGCTTTTCGCAGCTATGTAAACATAGGTTTATAAAAAAACTTAATTGAATTTTGATTAGATATTTGATGTTATGAATGACTGGGCCATCCGTAAGAAAGACATGTGAACCTCGAAATAATGAATGAATAAATTTCATAATGCAGTTTTAATGTATGGATCAGCGGGTCTGCTTGTGTTGTGAATAATACCACGTTTGGGGCATGTTAAAGCTGTACAATAGACCAGAACCAGGCATTGGATACATGTCCTACTTGACAACCACAATGATCTCATGTGAACAACCCGATAGATCAACCTGTTTCAAGCAACCCCAGACATAAACCACTGAAGAACTACAGGCTTAGAAAAAAAAACCGAATCACTACACAAACCAACCCCACACACCAACCCTCTAAACCAACCCCACTAAACCAATTCTGCACAAAACAACAGACACACCAACCCACTAACCAACACGCCAACACAAACACCAACCCACACAGCAACCAACACATCAACACACACACACCAACACACCAACCCACACACCAACCCACACACCAACCCACACACCAACCCACACACCAACCCACACACCAACCCACACACCAACCCACACACCAACCAACACACCAACCAACACACCAACGCAAACACCAACACACTAAACAAATTCCGCATATTGACAGCAAACATCATTCATAACAAACCAGACTTATTAATTCACACATTCAAACAGCCCGATCGACCTACACACCAAACCACTCACCAACCCACTCACCAACCCACACACCAACCCACACACCAACCCACACACCAACCTACACACCAACCCACACACCAACCCACACACCAACCAAATAAAACTACTCCCGCACACACCTATACCCCACTGAAAAGTTCGTAGACGACTCTCCCCACAATCCATCCCACACAATTTTCCACAAAACTTCCCTTCGCCGTGGTAAACCATCATAGTCCCACCTCTTTCGAATAACTGTGCTATCAATACCAAAAATAGATTAAAGAAAAATCTGTTTTAACACACTTTATTCTATAAAGTAAGTCTAAAAATAAAAACAAAAGATAAAACCATATATTATTATATTTAGACTTTAAAATTTTTTGAACTTAACATTTTGTTTTGTGTCTTTTTTAAATTTTCTGGAAAGGATAGTTCAAAATTGTCGTTTATCAGCAGTGTTTCTTCCAGACTTTTTGTCCGGGGGAGGGCCTTATGATGTTTTAGGGGACTACATTTTTCCGGGAAGGGGGGGGGGGGGGGGGACGGACACTGGTAACAGTATATGTTTTCTATATAAAATTTATCTTGTCCGGAGGGGGGGGGGGGGGCGGTAGCTCTCCCCCCCCCCCCCTCCCCGTAGGGATGCCTGAAAGAAACTGTTATCAAGAACAAAAATCAAAGTTAAAGCCTTTTTGTTACTTGTTTGATTTTATTATTTTAAGCCAAAAGAAAGTGCATTTAACCAAATAAAAGGGCAGTAATTCAAAATTGCCCATAATTACCTCCCCTGTTGTAATAAAACCAACTGTTGATCCCCCATAAACAAAACGCACCCGGCAATGCCGTGTACATCAGATTTCTGCCATTCCGCACCGACAGACGAGCCGCCGAGAAGAATGCCCCCAGGTATCCGAGCAGGGGGAAATAAAAGCGGATTCCTGACACTGGATTGTCGTTCCTAGACAGACAATTGATGTCTTCCACAGACAAAGTGCCAGTGATGAGGTAGCGAGAAGGGGATTCCCCACCCTGCCATTAAAGGCGGGGTAGGAACGGACAATATCAGCGGGAAGGTGAGAAGCCTTCTGCGGCGCCGGATGTGATGGGATGACGTCATGGGATGCGCGGAGGTCGATGACGGTTGCGGTTTAATGACGAATGTGTTGTTATGTCATAGGACCGAAGCATGGGAATGAAGTTCATGACAAGGATATGCTGACGTCATGAGATTAGATATTCTGAGGTAAATGACGGCTAGGATATATTTGAAGTCAGAGGCGGATGTAAGTTAAAGACATTATAAGCAGAGTTGATAAGATTACGTTAAAAACGAATATATATATATATATATATATATATATATATATATATATATATATATATATATATATATATATATATATATATATATAAAATTTATCGATATATGTTTGGTAGTTAAGTCATTATTGAAAACCCTAATACAACATTCTTCAAAGAGATACATAGATAATACATATTTAAATGTAAATAAATACATTATATCTATATTTATCTCTCTCTCTCTCTCTCTCTTTATATATATATATATATATATATATATATATATATATATATATATATATATATATATATATATATATATATATATATATATATATATATATATATATATATATATATATATATATAACTTTTAATAACTTTCCGCATTTCCTAATATATAT
This sequence comes from Physella acuta, assembly GCF_028476545.2. Taxonomy (NCBI): domain Eukaryota; kingdom Metazoa; phylum Mollusca; class Gastropoda; family Physidae; genus Physella; species Physella acuta. The sequence goes on along the minus strand of NW_026732708.1, from coordinate 14,646 downwards.
ATATATATATATATATATACTAGCTGCATCCCGTGCTCCGCCACGGTAAATCTTTTTTAAATGTACCAACTTGGGAACAGAACAAAACAAACAAAAACAACACAAACACAAAAAACACAATCACAAACACAACACAACCACAACACAACCACAACACAACCACAACACAACCACAACACAACCACAACACAACCACAACACAACCACAACAAAACCACAACACAACCACAACACAACCACAACAAAACTACAACACAACCACAATACAACCACAACACAACCACAACCACAACACAATCACAACAAAACTACAACACAACCACAACACAACCACAACTTCAACACAACCACAACACAGCCACAACACAACCACAACACAACCACAACACAACCACAACCACAACTACAACACAACCACAACCACAACAAAAACACAACCACAACACAGCCACAACGCAACCACAAAACAACCCCAACACAACCAAAAATCAACCACAACACAACCACAACACAACCACAACACAACCAAAAAACAACCACAACACAACCAAAAAACAACCACAACACAACCACAACACAACCAAAAAAAAACAACAACACAACCACAACATTAGAATCACCACCAAACAACACGCTTTTTTAGGCGTCCGCGCCCAAAGACAGCCTTTCCAACATTAAAAATTTAAGTCACATAAATAGATCCTACTCCATAACTTACAATAAAACAATGCGATGCAAATGAATGTACGGCAAGTGGTGTTTACTTTTATGGTTCTAAGAAAACACATTGGCAATGTAATTAGAATTACCACCGAAAAACACGCTTTTCCCAGGCGTCCGCGCCTAGAGAGAGTCTTTCCAGCATTCTCTATACTATAATTATAAAATTTCACCATCTGTTAACACCAAAAAACAAAAACAAAAAATAGTGATTTTGAGAAATGATAGACTAATTAGAAAATAGTATAAATAATCTTAACATTTTTCTCTTTTAATTATGAACCTTAACATAGACTAATCAATGCGGTAGTAATAAAAAAAAAGATTAACTTAAATTATTGTTGAGTTAAATATATTTTCAAATTACCTCCCTTGAAAAAATTACCACAAAAAAAAGTTGAATTAATTAATTTTTTCGACCTACTTTTATGGAAATGTATCCACTTTTTCTGGGAACCTAAACGAAAATGATATTCGACATTAATCTTTTTAATACGTTTTAGCAGCTTGCGTGTATTTAATATTTTCTTGACGTTATGCGAAAGAGTAAAAACCGTGGCAATTATAAAATAGCTCTATGCCGCTATATAAACAAACCCTACTCTATTACTTATAATAAGACACTGCGGTGCACTGAAAAGCACTGCATGGTGCGAATGTTTACTTTTATGGTTCCAAAAGCTATAGCGATGACAGAAGGAAGGAAGGACTGACACACGCTCAGCCCGCTTATATTATAGATATATATATATATATATATATATATATATATATATATATCTATATATATATATATATATATATATATCTATATATATAAAGCAAAGTGGTCGGGTGCCCGATAGGGCACTTCCCGGCGCCGCAGGCGCGTCAAATTTGGCACGAAGGTACCTTATGGCGATAGAACACGAGGGCCGGTGACGGTTCGGCAAAAAGTCTACGGAGAGGGGGTCAAAACTGACCTCGACTGACCGGCGCCTAATATGGGCTATATTACGAAAAAAAAATTCCTCCGACGACCCCCCTTGAAATTTTGTGAGGTGGTAGGAGAACACCTTGGGGAGTCACAAAAAACTCGGCATATCTGGGAAAACTTCGTAAAGGGGTCAAAACTGACCAGTTGTATTTCCCTATATAATCTTTGTATTTTATGGGAAAACAGAGGGTCATTTCAACGCAGACTTTAGGGTACTTAAGCTCAGTATATCTGGCTAATTTTTCGCATGCTCCTAGGTCAATGGCTTGACCTTTAGGGAAAACTGTCGGTTACACTCAAAGCCCTCGACGAGGGCTAAAAAGTGACCGCGAGTGAAATTCTCTTTATATGAGCTCTATTACGAAAAAAAAATTCCTCCGACGACCCCCCTTGAAATTTTGTGAGGTGGTAGGAGAACACCTTGGGGTATCACAAAAAACTCGGCATATCTGGGAAAACTTCGTAAAGGGGTCAAAACTGACCAGTTGTATTTCCCTATATAATCTTTGTATTTTATGGGAAAAACAGAGGGTCATTTCAACGCAGACTTTAGGATACTTAAGCTCAGTATATCTGGCTAATTTTTTGCATGCTCCTAGGTCAATGGCTTGACCTGTAGGGAAAACTGTCGGTTACACTCAAAACCCTCGACGAGGGCTAAAAAGTGACCGCGAGTGAAATTCTCTTTATATGAGCTCTATTACGAAAAAAAAATTCCTCCGACGACCCCCCTTGATATTTTGTAAGGTGGTAGGAGAACGCCTTGGGGTGTCACAAAAAACTCGCCATGTCCGGGAAAAATCGGGAAATGGGTCAAAACTGACCAGTCGTATTTCCCTATATAATCTTTGTATTTTATGGGGAAAACAGAGGGTCATTTCAAAACGGATTTTATGGCACTTACCCTCTTTACATCTGGCTCAGTTTTCGCATGCTTATAGGTAAATGGCTTGACCTTTATGGAAAACTGTCGGTTACACTCAAAGCCCTCGACGAGGGCTAAAAAGTGACCGCGAGTGAAATTCTCTTTATATGAGCTCTATTACGAAAAAAAAATTCCTCCGACGACCCCCCTTGATATTTTGTGAGGTGGTAGGAGAACGCCTTGGGGTGTCACAAAAAACTCGCCATGTCCGGGAAAAATCGGGAAATGGGTCAAAACTGACCAGTCGTATTTCCCTATATAATCTTTGTATTTTATGGGGAAAACAGAGGGTCATTTCAAAACGGATTTTATGGCACTTACCCTCTTTACATCTGGCTCAGTTTTGGCATGCTTATAGGTAAATGGCTTGACCTTTAGGGAAAACTGTCGGTTACACTCAAAGCACTCGACGAGGGCTAAAAAGTGACCGCGAGTGAAATTCTCTTTATATGAGCTCTATTACGAAAAAAAAATTCCTCCGACGACCCCCCTTGATATTTTGTGAGGTGGTAGGAGAATACCTTGGGGTGTCACAAAAAACTCGGCATATCTGGGAAAACTTCGTAAAGGGGTCAAAACTGACCAGTTGTATTTCCCTATATAATCTTTGTATTTTATGAGAAAAACAGAGGGTCATTTCAACGCAGACTTTAGGGTACTTAAGCTCTTTATATCTGGCTAATTTTTTGCACGCTCCTAGGTCAATGGTTTGACCTTTAGGAAAAACTGTCGGTTACACTCAAAGCCCTCGACGAGGGCTAAAAAGTGACCGCGAGTGAAATTCTCTTTATATGAGCTCTATTACGAAAAAAAAATTCCTCCGACGACCCCCCTTGAAATTTTGTGAGGTGGTAGGAGAACACATTGGGGTGTCACAAAAAACTCGGCATATCTGGGAAAACTTCGTAAAGCGGTCAAAACTGACCAGTTGTATTTCCCTATATAATCTTTGTATTTTATGGGAAAAACAGAGGGTCTTTTCAACGCAGACTTTAGGGTACTTAAGCTCAGTATATCTGACTAATTTTTTGCATGCTCCTAGGTCAATGGATTGCCCTTTAGGGAAAACTGTCGGTTACACTCAAAGCCCTCGACGAGGGCTAAAAAGTGACAGCGAGTGAAATTCTCTTTATATGAGCTCTATTACGAAAAAAAAATTCCTCCGACGACCCCCCTTGATATTTTGTGAGGTGGTAGAAGAACACCTAGGGGTGTCACAAAAAACTCGGCATATCTGGGAAAACTTTGTAAAGCGGTCAAAACTGACCAGTTGTATTTCCCTATATAATCTTTGTATTTTATGGGAAAAACAGAGGGTCATTTCAACGCAGACTTTAGGGTACTTAAGCTCAGTATATCTGGCTAATTTTTTGCATACACTACTATAGATGACTAGGCCGTATGGAAAAACTGATGGTCAGACTCAAAGCCCTCGACGAGGGCTAAAAGATGATCTTGAGTGAAATTCTCCTTATATGAGATATATATATAAATAAATTGACGAACGATCCCCTTAATATTATGTGACGTCGTAGACCGACCCTGGAGGCTAACAAAAAAACTTTATTCCCGTCGGAAACAGCCATTATAGTTGTTAAATATGTTCATATACCGTAATTTCTTATATAAGCATAGCAACTGTTTGTAAAAAAAAAAACAAAGACATACGTCATACGTTCAGTTTTCAAGGGAGGTAACGTTTTTTAAATTATTATTTTTCAAATAATTGTATACTATTTTAAACAGAAACAGAAAATGACGAAGTATAGCATTTGTTTTAGTACAAAATTAAGTTGTTAATTTAGTTACGTATCCCAATTAAATAAATAAATAAATTTCAAAAGGCAATGTAATAAAAACTATGAGATGTACTGTTCATGGAAGCTGTGTAGTTCTAATTCCATTTTACTTATACATTGCGTACTTTCCGATATTTTTCTGCGAACGGTATTTAAATGACAAACTAAAACATTTTTTTTCTAAAGTTAGCATTACTGTTTAAATTAAAGCACTCAACACCAAATCCATCGCTAAATAATTAAGTATCCAAATTCTCAAATGTTATTTAAAAACCTAAGCGAAGCTAGGCAGTATGCCTAGTATATATATAAAGCAAAGTGGTCTTGTGCCCGATAGGGCACTTCCCGGTGCCGCAGGCGCGTCAAATTTGGCACGAAGGTGCCTTATGGCGATAGAACACGAGGGCCGGTGACGGTTCGGCAAAAAGTCGACGAAGAGGGGGTCAAAACTGACCTCGACTGACCGGCGCCTTATATGGGCTATATTACGAAAAAAAAATTCCTCCGATGACCCCCCTTGAAATTTTGTGAGGTAGTAGGAGAACACCTTGGGGTGTCACAAAAAACTCGGCATATCTGGGAAAACTTCGTAAAGGGGTCAAAACTGACCAGTTGTATTTCCCTATATAATCTTTGTATTTTATGGGAAAAACAGAGGGTCATTTCAACGCAGACTTTAGGATACTTAAGCTCAGTATATCTGGCTAATTTTTTGCATGCTCCTAGGTCAATGGCTTGACCTTTAGGGAAAACTGTCGGTTACACTCAAAGCCCTCGACGAGGGCTAAAAAGTGACCGCGAGTGAAATTCTCTTTATATGAGCTCTATCACGAAAAAGAAATTCCTCCGACGACCCCCCTTGAAATTTTGTGATGTGGTAGGAGAACACCTTGGGGTGTCACAAAAAACTCGGCATATCTGGGAAAACTTCGTAAAGGGGTCAAAACTGACCAGTTGTATTTCCCTATATAATCTTTGTATTTTATGGGAAAAACAGAGGGTCATTTCAACGCAGACTTAAGGGTACTTAAACTCAGTATATCTGACTATTTTTTTGCATACTCTTAGTTGAATGGCTTGACCTTTAGGGAAAACTGTCGGTTTGACTCAAAGCCCTCGACGAGGGCTAAAAAGTGACCGCGAGTGAAATTCTCTTTATATGAGCTTTATTACGAAAAAAAAATTCCTCCGACGACCCCCCTTTAAATTTTGTGAGGTGGTAGGAGAACACCTTGGGGTGTCACAAAAAACTCGGCATATCTGGGAAAACTTCGTAAAGGGGTCAAAACTGACCAGTTGTATTTCCCTATATAATCTTTGTATTTTATGGGAAAAACAGAGGGTCATTTCAACGCAGACTTTAGGATACTTAAGCTCAGTATATCTGGCTAATTTTTTGCATGCTTCTAGGTCAATGGCTTGACCTGTAGGGAAAACTGTCGGTTACACTCAAAGCCCTCGACGAGGGCTAAAAAGTGACCGCGAGTGAAATTCTCTTTATATGAGCTCTATTACGAAAAAAAAATTCCTCCGACGACCCCCCTTGATATTTTGTAAGGTGGTAGAAGAACGCCTTGGGGTGTCACAAAAACCTCGCCATGTCCGGGAAAAATCGGGAAATGGGTCAAAACTGACCAGTCGTATTTCCCTATATAATCTTTGTATTTTATGGGAAAAACAGAGGGTCATTTCAAAACGGATTTTATGGCACTTACCCTCTTTACATCTGGCTCAGTTTTGGCATGCTTATAGGTAAATGGCTTGACCTGTAGGGAAAACTGTCGGTTACACTCAAAGCCCTCGACGAGGGCTAAAAAGTGACCGCGAGTGAAATTCTCTTTATATGAGCTCTATAACGAAAAAAAAATTCCTCCGACGACCCCCCTTGAAATTTTGTGAGGTAGTAGGAGAACACCTTGGGGTGTCACAAAAAACTCGGCATATCTGGGAAAACTTCGTAAAGGGGTCAAAACTGACCAGTTGTATTTCCCTATATAATCTTTGTATTTTATGGGAAAAACAGAGGGTCATTTCAACGCAGACTTTAGGATACTTAAGCTCAGTATATCTGGCTAATTTTTTGCATGCTCCTAGGTCAATGGCTTGACCTGTAGGGAAAACTGTCGGTTACACTCAAAGCCCTCGACGAGGGCTAAAAAGTGACCGCGAGTGAAATTCTCTTTATATGAGCTCTATTACGAAAAAAAAATTCCTCCGACGACCCCCCTTGATATTTTGTAAGGTGGTAGGAGAACGCCTTGGGGTGTCACAAAAAACTCGCCATGTCCGGGAAAAATCGGGAAATGGGTCAAAACTGACCAGTCGTATTTCCCTATATAATCTTTGTATTTTATGGGAAAAACAGAGGGTCATTTCAAAACGGATTTTATGGCACTTACCCTCTTTACATCTGGCTCAGTTTTGGCATGCTTATAGGTAAATGGCTTGACCTTTAGGGAAAACTGTCGGTTACACTCAAAGCCCTCGACGAGGGCTAAAAAGTGACCACGAGTGAAATTCTCTTTATAAGAGCTCTACTACGAAAAAAAAATTCCTCCGACGACCCCCCTTGAAATTTTGTGAGGTAGTAGGAGAACACCTTGGGGTGTCACAAAAAACTCGGCATATCTGGGAAAACTTCGTAAAGGGGTCAAAACTGACCAGTTGTATTTCCCTATATAATCTTTGTATTTTATGGGAAAAACAGAGGGTCATTTCAACGCAGACTTTAGGATACTTAAGCTCAGTATATCTGGCTAATTTTTTGCATGCTCCTAGGTAAATGGCTTGACCTTTAGGGAAAACTGTCGGTTACACTCAAAGCCCTCGACGAGGGCTAAAAAGTGACCGCGAGTGAAATTCTCTTTATATGAGCTCTATTACGAAAAAAAAATTCCTCCGACGACCCCCCTTGAAATTTTGTGAGGTGGTAGGAGAACACCTTGGGGTGTCACAAAAAACTCGGCATATCTGGGAAAACTTCGTAAAGGGGTCAAAACTGACCAGTTGTATTTCCCTATATAATCTTTGTATTTTATGGGAAAAACAGAGGGTCATTTCAACGCAGACTTTAGGATACTTAAGCTCAGTATATCTGGCTAATTTTTTGCATGCTCCTAGGTAAATGGCTTGACCTTTAGGGAAAACTGTCGGTTACACTCAAAGCCCTCGACGAGGGCTAAAAAGTGACCGCGAGTGAAATTCTCTTTATATGAGCTCTATTACGAAAACAAAATTCCTCCGACGACCCCCCTTGAAATTTTGTGAGGTGGTAGGAGAACACCTTGGGGTGTCACAAAAAACTCGGCATATCTGGGAAAACTTCGTAAAGGGGTCAAAACTGACCAGTTGTATTTCCCTATATAATCTTTGTATTTTATGGGAAAAACAGAGGGTCATTTCAACGCAGACTTTAGGGTACTTAAGCTCAGTATATCTGACTAATTTTTTGCATGCTCCTAGGTCAATTGATTGACCCATAGGGAAAACTGTCGGTTACACTCAAAGCCCTCGACGAGGGCTAAAAAGTGACCGTAAGTGAAATTCTCTTTATATGAGCTCTATTACGAAAAAAAAATTCCTCCGACGACCCCCCTTGAAATTTTGTGAGGTGGTAGGAGAACACCTAGGGGTGTCACAAAAAACTCGGCATATCTGGGAAAACTTCGTAAAGCGGTCAAAACTGACCAGTCGTATTTCCCTATATAATCTTTGTATTTTATGGGAAAAACAGGGTAATTTCAACACAATTTTTACGTTACTTAACCTCTGTACATCATGCTAATGTTTTGCAAACACTTCTATAGATGACTAGGCCGTATGGAAAAACTGTTGGACAGACTCAAAGCCCTCGACCAGTGCTAAAAGATGACCGCGAGTGAAATTCTCCTTATATGAGATATATATAAATAAATTGATCCCCTTAATATTATTTGAGGTCGTAGACCGACCCTGGAGGGTAACAAAAAAACTTTATTCCCGTCGGAAAAAGCCATTGTAGACGTTAAATATGTTTATATATCGTATTTTCTTATATAAGCATAGTAACTGTTTAAAAAAAAAAGTAAACACAGACATACGTCATTCGGTTAATTTTCAAGGGAGGTAACCTTTTTAAATAATTATTTTTCAAATAATTGTATACTTTTTTAAACAGAAACAGAAAACGACAAAGTATAGCATTTGTTTTAGAATAAAATACGTTGCTTATTAAGCTACGTATCATAATTAAACAAAAAATTAATTTTAAAAGTCAATGTAATATAAATTGTGAGATATACTGTTCATGGAACCTCTGTAGTTCTATTTCCATTTTAGTTATAAATTGCGTACTTTCGAATGCTTTCTCTGAAAGCGGATATTACACACCATACAACAACATCTTCTCTAAAATTAGCATTGCTGTTTAGATTTAAGAACTCCACGCCTCATCCATCACCAAACAATTAGTATTCAAATTCTCAAATGTTTTTGAAAACCTAAGCGAAGCTAGGCAGAATGCCTAGTATATATATATTCTTATGTTTGTGTAAATAAAAATACGTACGTGTATATTTATGTAAATAAATATATTACGTGTGGGTATCTATGTATATGACATATTGTCTTCCAGACTGAAACTTTTGAAACGTACGAACTTGCCAACAATAGCAGACGGCAGGAAGGACGACCTACGCCATTTTCAAATTTATCTAAACTCAATTTTGTTGGATGAGCATAAAAAGAAAAACAACCGCCGATTACAACTAATAACCAAACACAGCCCGGGCAGATAACTCTAAACCAAACTATTACACGGAGACAGCGCTTCAAAGCCGGCGCTATCTCATTGTTTTGGGCTGGCCCCAACGGAAGACGGAGATTCGTTGATTAAAAGACAAAAAAATAACGGTCTTGCCCGTCTTGGGTACGATAGGGCTCGCACTGGGGGGAATATTATCTAATGACGTGTGTGGGATGCGGTGTGTGGTGTGTGGGGTGTCTATAAGGCATCTAACTCGACACGTTGATAAATTTTCGGTTAATATATAAACAAAATAATATTTATAAACAAATAAAGGGAGATAAAGATGTCAGTAGCATTTTAATTATCTCCCTTACAGAGTACTATTTTATACCGAATTTTTTTTTTTTTTTTAAATTTAACAAAAATGAAAATATTTTTACTCTGATACTGATAGGAACTGGTATAGTTTAGCAAATAACTACAAACGTGTGTATTTTTGGTATCTAGATATAATCTCCTAATGCTTACCTTAATGTTAATAGATGCACATTACATTAAAATCAATAGTGTTTTTTGGTATGCATTTTAATACTTTTTAAATAGAAAATAAATACATTGTTTTGCCCTTAAACTTCTTAATGTTTTAAAACACGGTGGCGGTATTTTATTTTAATTGGTAGGTATTTTATACACAATAATATTATTCAAATAGTTTGCTTAAAATTGGGAGTGGGGGTGTGTAGGGGGGTGGGGGGGGGGGGGGATGCGGGTGTGATAATGTATATTTAAAAAGGGAACGGGGTGGAGGGTAGAAGGAGTGGGTTTAATGTTATGAAAACAGTATAAAACATTATATGTTAACACTCACGTCAAAATGTTTATGTGTAAATCTTTTATCAACACTTAGTACTCATGATCTAATGCAAATCGTGGTAATATTTTCTCTTAGTTTTATTAATAAACCCATCCACTTAATACGTTTCATAAATTTATTAGATATTTAAACCGATAGTAGATGTATAGATTACAAAAAAATGTTGTAACTCTATTTAGCTATAGGCGCCAATGAAGCATACACTACCCATCTTACACTCAATTGAGTAATCGAACCAAATCCTTCCGCTTCTGGTTCATTAGCTGACTCCTCCACCAGCATATTTATAACGGTTATTATCGATAATTAGTCTAATTCCTAGTCGTCCAGGTCTTTCGGTGCAGTCGGTGCGGAGGTTTATCCTCAGAGATTGGAGACTCGGCGTCATGACTCCACGGAGACTTAGAAGAGTCTTGTAAACATCTCACACAGGAAACAGTCAATGTTTTGTTAGTTTTTTTTTGGGTGAATTTGACAGAGGTTTCGATATTGTTACGTTTTGTTATCTTCTTCTTCGCTCTTAAATTTTAGTGTTGGAAGGGATCGAGCCTAATCTGCCAAGGGGTTTGAACTCGTGACTTCTTTTCGAATTTAACAGCCATGAGCTTTGTCGACTCGACCACGTCTCCTACACAAGTAAGTATACGTGTCAAGGTTATGCGCCATTGAGGCCGATTTCAGCCTGCTTTTCTCTCCTAGAAGAGTGGCTGTCCCTAGCTAACGAGCCTTATATGCCCGTTAGCTGGGGACAGCCACTCTTCTAGGAGAGACAACTCCAAAATCAAACAACAATTGCTGCCTTGTAGTTTGTTCTTTGTTGGCTATGGAAACAAATCCAAAAAGAAAAGCAGGCTGAAATCGGCGCATAACAATTGACACGTATACTTAATTGTGTTGGAGGGGATCCCTTCCAACACTAAAATTAAGAACGAAGAAGAAGAAGATTAAGGGGACGTATTCTATTAGTAAAGCACTAAAACGAAATTACTAACCTGAGAAAACAAACCTTAAGACTGGTCTGGATTTCTTAGTGCGCCTCTGAGCCGTGCCAGCTATATTGCCTACCTGGCAAAAGTTGGGTAGTAAAAGCTTCTTGACCTAAAGCCGACCATAATCAGCAAATGCCGTCGGTACGGAAACAGATGAACTCTACTTCTTCTATCTTAAGTACCTCAATGGTCTAATATTCAGCTCTGACGTTCGACGTTTCAATCCAATCTTTTACCTCGCGTAATAACTGGCATCAATTCCCTAAATTATTGTTAAATTATTTCGAATTTTTTAAAATAAAGTCTCGTACAACAGACATTTCAATTATGCTTATCCATCTTGCAAATTTTCATTTTTGATGTTGCTTAGTTTTGCAACATTTGTGTTAAAAATGTTAAGCAATTAGCCCGAAATACTTTTATACAAAGCCAAATAATGCTTTCCAATTAAAGTGTCACCGCATATTGCAACAATTTTTAATGTTATTAAATCTTGCATCATAGATGCGAGATTTGGTAACCTATTACCAGTGGCGTAGCGAGGGCGGGTGTCACCCGGTGCGGCACTTAATGGTGTCACCACCCAGAGGCGCAGCGACCCTTCCCGGCCCCCGGGGACAAACTTACAATTTTTTATTTGCACCCCCTCTCCACCCTTGTCGGGATTTGTCAAATTTGCTATTAAAAGATTTTTTAACACTTGAATTAATCACTTAATTAAGTGGAATTATCACTTTTCTCTATATATTTTGCTATTTTTTTGCCTTGGTGTCACCCCCTAAATGGTGTCACCAGGTGCGGTCCGCACCCCCGCCTCCCCCCCCCCCCCCCCCCGCCACTGCCTATTACAACAATCCCTTTGTTATATAGACACACCTTTCAAGATCCACTGTAAGGTAGTGCTACGCATTGCAACAAGCCCTTTCATGTAAAGACGCATCTAGCAACATTCCCTTTACAGTAGTACTAGGTATTGCAACAATCCCTTAAATGTATAGACACACCTTGAAACATTCCCTTTAAGATGATATTAAGTAATGCAACAATCCCTTTAATTTGCAGACCCCCTCTTACAACATTCCATTAAAACGAGTGCTACATAGTGCAACAATCCGTTAGATGTATCGACACACTTTGCAACATTACAGGGAATGTTGTGAAAATCCCTTAGATATTTAGACATAACTTGCAACATCTCCTGTAATGTTTCAGAATATCCAGCAATCCCTTTAATATACAGACCCAACTTGCTACATTCACTGTAATGTTGCAACAATCTCTTTTGACTTGTAGACCCATCTTGCAACATTCCCTGTAATGTTGCAGCAATTCCTTTGATATATAGACCCAACTTGTTACATTCTATGTAATGTTGCAGCAATCCCTTTGATATATAGACCCAACTTGTTACATTCCCTGTAATGTTGCAACAATCCCTTTGACATATAGACGCAACTTTCTACATTTAATGTAATGTTGCAGCAATCCCTTTGATATATAGACCCAAATTGCAACATTCCCCGTAATGTTGCAACAATCCCTTTGACTTGTAGACCCATCTTGCAACATTCCCTTCCACCACAAACTCCCGTGATGCATCACCGTGTCCTCACAAGTACCACGGACCACAAACACCAGGTGAATTTTTGTTGCATCTTTACCGCGAGTTTACCGCGCGTTTACCGCGCGTTTAGCGCTAGGCCTCAAACGCCGCGAAAAGCGGTTTGTTTTGAGGGGACCACTCGACGCATCCTTTGATACCTTTGCAGTGTGTTTTAAAAGACTAATTAGTCGCTTCAATCAGCTGTGTGTGTTCAAATTAGAAATTTTGGCTTGGGTTTGCATCTCCTAAAAGAACCGACCTAGAACTAGATAATAGATTTTTATCTTTCGGTTCTAAGTAAACCGATTAGAACATAGAGCCAATTCAGTAAAAAAATCTCTTGTTTGATAACAAGAGAAAAACGATGTAGTTCTTCGGTTTTAATTGCTGTGATATTTAAAGAAGCTCTGTACATCAATTTCCGTTTTATATTCCAATTCAGGCTGGGTACTTATTTTTAGCTGAGTTGAAATGTGATTAGAATTTGAAGATGCAGAGAAGTAATTGTATTGTTTTGATAAAAGGCGGATGCATATAGTGTGACAATGGAATCTATTCTTGTATTCTGTAGGCAGTTACATTTAGGAAGGAACTTTAAAAATTATGATAAACAAAACGTAGATTTAATTGTATTCTTATATATGATGAGAGAGGGGGGCGGTGTGTTCGGGTGATAGAGCTTACAACTGCTAACCCCAATGTCTCGAGTTCGAATCCCGAGCTAGATTCCGTCGGGCGTCACAGAGTCTATTCACCTCTGATGGGTACCTGACCCACGTTATAGAAACAAAGGCGTTCGTGCACAATACTAACCACAATATCCCCGTGTATGCCAAGGTAGTTGAAAAAAAAAACTCTACTTCATCTGGCCATGTATTTTTTGAGCCCAACGGTGAAATTATGATGCAAGTAAACAAAGTAGGATACAAAAATCTAGCACTTCAAAAGTGCTAAACACAACAGCCTTACTATGACCTACAAGCGCCAAACTTCTTCTTCTTCTTCTTCTTTGTTCTTAATTATTAGTGTTGAAGGGGATCGAGATTTATCTGCCAGTGGGTTTGAACTCGAGATTGTTCGAATGTATCAACGATGAGCTTTTTGCCGACTCGACACGCCTCCAACACAATTAAGCGTTACGTGTCAACTTGGTTATGCGCCATTGAGGGCCATTGACTCCGATTTCAGCCTGCTTTACTTTTTGGATTTGCTTCCATAGCCTTTGTCCCAACCAAGAACAAACTACAATGCAGCAGTTGTTTAATAGTGGAGTTGTCTCTACTAGAAGAGTGGCTGTCCCCAGCTAACGAGCCCTCATCTGCCCGAGGGTTCGAACTCGAGACTTTTCGGTTTAGCAACCCCCTAAGCGCCAATCAATAAGAAGAACATCAGGTAAAAATGCTTCAAGATTTCTTGCTGACTTGCATTGCACAATCTACAAGTACCAAAGAACTAAAACAACAATTAATAGAAAAGGCGTCAATATTAGTTGGTGACTTGTAGTTCATGTTTTCCAAATTTCGCTTGTCTTCTCGGGGCATAAAGCAGTGCTAGTACTTTAATGTTACCATAACTTACAGGAGATGAATTCAGTTTAATAAAAACAGTGTTTCTTTCAGGCTTTTTTTGCATGAGCGGGGGGGGGGGCACTTAAATTTGTTGTGTTTTTTTTTTTTTGGGGGGGGGGGGGCTAAATTTCCCGGGGAAGGAGCTGACACTGTAAAAGTATGTATGTTCTACACACATTCTAATTCGTTCAGGGGGGGGGGGAGGGTGAGGGGGGTAGTAGACTGCTTCGGGATGGGTGGAGCCTGAAAGAAACTCTGAATATTGAAAAAAATAGCTTGCAAAAACGTCGGAAAAGACAGCCAAAACCTCAATAACAAACAAAACGTCTAACCCTGGCACTAAGAATGAAATGCTGACAAAATGTATATATTAAAATGGAATTCTGTATTTTGTGCAAAAAAATACCAATTTTTTTTTAAACATTTTTTTACCTCCATTTTGTCATGTTCATATTTTCTTATTTTC